>NW_015169172.1:1120122-1142723 GCF_001447785.1 Gekko japonicus
GAAAGAAACAGAGAGAGAGGGACACAGAGAGAGAGAGAGAGAGAGAAAGGGGGGGAGATAGAAACAAAGGAGGGAAGGAAGGAAGAAGGGGGGGGCTGCAAAACATCATCCCGTCCATCCGGCTTCCCAGCTGGGCCAGAGAAGTGGGGGGGGAGCTAAGGAAGCTTCCTCCGTCTGTCCGGCTGGCCGGGCGGGTTGGCGAGGGGGGCAGGGGGGGAAGGGATACAGAGAGAGAGAGAGAGAGAGAGAGAGAGAGAGAGAGGGGGGGGAAAGAGAGAGAAAGGAAGGAGAGAAGAAAGGGAGGAGGCAGGAGGGGCCGCAGAAGATCCTCCCGTCCATCCAGCTTCCCAGATGGGCAAGAGAAGTGTCGCGGGTGGGGGGGACGTAGGAAAGCCTCCTCTGTCTGTCCGGCTTCCCAGGTGGGTTGGCAAAGTGGGGCGGGTGGGGGAGGGAAATTGGGCCGCGGCGTGGGGCGCATTGCCACTGCATGCTCAGACACAGCGCTCACCTCCCGCCTCCCAGCCCATGGCAGGGCAGTAGCCTTGAGCTGCAGCTGGGCGACACGGCCAACGGAAGCTGGGGAAGCTTCTGACGGACAGCGCAAGCTTCCAAACACCGTTGGTGTGCATTTTCTCTCCACTGCGTGAAGCTGTGTCTGAGGTGGGACTTAGGCGACATGGCCAATGGAAGCTGGGGAAGGTTTTGACAGACAGTTCAGCCGTCCAAACACTGTTGGTGCGCATTTTCTCTCCGCTGCATGACTCTGCGTCTTATTCAATTATATATAAGGGAGAGATGAGGGTTAGGTGAGAGGCACACATCTTAGGCTCAGCCTGGAATGGATAGGAGCATAAAATGAGTCACAGAAGTTTTATAATCTGTTAAACAGTCATTCAGTATTAAAATTATGCAATGTTTTATTTTCTGTTTGGAATCATTAGACATGGTTTCAAGCTGATAGATGAAAAGCCAGATGCTAACTTACTGTGAGGTTTAGTTAGGTGAGCAGGCAATGTAACGTGACAGTCTGACAGCATCTTATTGGCTCTATGAATGGAGGCTTACTGTAAAATACACGGAGGCATTGAATAGACCTGATGAGGGAGAAAACTAGATTAATCACCTCACACTAAGACTGCCAACTCTGAGTTGGGAAATTCCTGAACATTTGTGGGTGGAGCCTGGGGAGGGGAAGTACCTCAGCAGGATATAATGCCATGGAATTCACCTTCCAAAGCAGCTATTTTATCCAGGGGAAGTGATCTCTATTGTCTGGAAGATCTCCAGGCCCCACATTACAACATGTCCATACATTGCTATATCCTTCATAATGAAAGCTAATTATGAGAGCCAATGTCGTGTAGTGATTCGAGGGTTGGAATTCAGTCTGGAATACCCAAGAACAAATTCCTATTCTACCATGATATTTGCTAAATGCTCGGAGCTCTTGGGACCCTCACTCTCTCAACCTAAACTATCTCACAGGATTGTTCTGAGGATAAAATGGAGGTGGGGAGAAGAAAGTACATTGTCCTGAGTTCCTTGGAGGAAGGGTGGGATAATCTATATTCTATATTCTATTAGCCAAAAGGCTCCCTCTGTGCGGATACTTTTCTCCCAACAGAGGGCTCACTCTCCCCAACTTATGGATAAGTCTGCAGAAAAATCCAAAAAGTAAAAAAATACCTTCAAGGAGGGTTGAATTCCCCTCAATACCTTTTGAAATGGCCTCTGCAGGGATCTAACTCCAGACATCAACAGTGAGAGATTAGAACATTTGGGGAGGGGGGGGCTTCTAACGGTTTCTGTCAGTAAAAGCAGGGGGAGGGGGGAGGGCCCCTTTCCAGTTCTATTTTTGGCCTTTCAGGGGGGGAGACAGAGTCCACCCTCCAAAGCAGCCTTTTTCTGCAGGGAGACAGACCTCTGCTGTCTAGAGTCCAGTTGTAATTCGGAGGGGTCTCCAGGTCCCATTTGGAGGTTGGCAACTCTAGGCCTGGCAGTAGTCTAGGGTTGCCAGGTCCCCCCTGATTTGCATGACTCACCTAGCCTCGGCTGCTTGCTACTGTTCATCAGCAGCCATCCTATGAAAGCCAGTGAGGTGCAGCAGTTAGAGCTTCAAAGTAGGGTCTGCAAGACCCAGGTTCAGATCCCCATCTTGCAGTGGAAGCTGACTGGGTGATTTTGGACCAGTCACATACTTTCAGCCTAACCAACCTCACAGGGTTGTTGTGCAGATAAAAAGGAGGCGAGAATAATGTAAGCTGCTTTGGTCCCCACTGTGGAGAAAGACTGTAATTTTCCTAGGTAGAGGCTGTGGGGGAGGAGTGTGGAGACAGACAGCTGAAGACAGGGAGACAGATAAAGGCAGGTTGGCTGTTGGGTGGGAAGGAAATTGTGTTGCCAACTCCAGGCTGGGAAATTCCAGGATATTTGAGGGGTGGATCCCGGGAAGGGTGGGATTTGAGGAGGGAACTACAGACCAGTATGATGCCGTAGACTCCACCCTCCAAACCACAAGAACTCCCCAAGAACTACCATTGCCAGCCTCCAGGAAAAGGCTGGAGATCACCCAGAATTACAACCGTTGTCCAGGTTACCCTGGATAAAATGTCTGCTTTGGAGGGTTGAGTCTATGGCATCATACCCTGCTGAGGCTGCTTGCCTCCCCAATCCTCACTGTCCCAAGGCTCCACCCCCAAATCTCCAGGAATTTCCCAACCTGGAGCTGGCAGCCCTAAGGTGAATTGATCACTGCAGCTGGGAGATCCATTGTGATTCCCAGAGTGCTGCCACTGCTGCTGTGTGGGGGGGGGAAGCGGGTGGGTGGCTGGGAGAGTGATGGGGCAGAAAGAGAGAGTGATAGAGTGGGGGGCCAGAAAGACAGAGAAAGAGTGATGAGGTGGGGAAGCAGAAAAACAATGGGTCAGAAAGAGAGAGGAAGTAACATACATGGAGGGGAGAGAGAGAGATTAAGAAAGGAGGGGCAGAAGGGAGAAAGAGTATAAGAGAGGTAGTGGGAGAAGTGTGAGAGAGGTAGGGGGAGAGGGGAGGAAGCAAAGGTGTGAGGAATGGGATAACCATCCTGCAAGTTTCTTGCGGGGCTCCACTTGTACTGTACTAAATAAATAAATCCTGAGCCCTGACACTACATACAGCAATAGACTATAGTTACTGTTCACCACAGAGGAAGGCAAATGTAGAGGAATTTATGCAGGCCTGCCTGCTGGGAGCTGTGCATATCCTAACTGCAATGAGGGACAGAATGGCAGGGGTTTTTTTAATTTAAATTTTAAATCACAAACAATTTCTCAGTGGGCCTCTAAGCATAGGAGTCAAATTTACTTTGGGCTCAAGAACTATATGTCTTCACCTTTCATATTTCAAGTTAAATACTTCCAATTTTGTTTTATTAACCCAGTATGGCTTCTTTGTGAAACTGTAATAAATGCGTGGTCATAACCCAGCTGGATTACTTGTTAAAAACAAGACAGGATGCTGAAGAGTGCACCTTGTCAAGTCATTGTGCTTGAGCACTGAGGCAAGCTAGTTCCCCCCAAATTTGCTCTTCTTAGTAACTATTAAAGATACCACAGCCTTCCCCCTATTATATATATTCACCCTAATGTGACTTTGGGTATTATTTCTATGCCTCAGGGAAACGGTCTGAAAGAGCTATGTCTTTGAAAATGCAGGGGGAGGGAAAGAAATAATTTTGAAATTATTCTACAATTACTGTAAAATTGTTACAAAAATACATTGTTATAAATGTGGTTGTGTAAAAACTGTTGCCTAGATAACTATATTTTACAATAACAAAAATAGACCTCTGAAAAGAAATGATCACTTTGGTTTCATTTAGCATCAGCAATCAAGTCCATAATTAAAATTAGACATTCTCAATTGCCTTCTAAATGAATCTTGGTGACTTCATTAATCTGGTGTGATTAGGCAACTCAGCAATATTTAATATTCTAAAAAAGACAGGCTGTGAAGGATTTTAACTGAACCTAGTCAGGCAGGTAGCCTAACAACAAGTATTTGAAATTCACAATGACCTTTGGATAGGGTTGCCAGGTCTCACCTTACATGCAAAGGGGGGGCCCTTGGCTCCTCATCAGGACTTTTCACCAGTAGTGACGATATCATGCTAGGGCCATCGCGCTGCGATGCTCTACCATTCAGGGCAAAAACTCTATGACCCCCCCAAATGCTAGAGCGTCACCATGTGACAGCTTCAGCATGATGACGTCACTACCGGTGATGTCATTGAATTAGTGGTGTCCCCATGGGACATTTCTGTTTGTGGGTGGGGCTTCCCCACCAGCCAGCTGCCCGGTGGCAGATTGAACCCCTCAAAATTGGGGGGTCCCCTGGTCCAACCAAGGAGATGGCAACCCTACCTTTGGACCTTATTTTGCCTATCAGGGCCCACTGGCATCTTGCTGGGCTTGATAATAAGCATATATATGCATGTGACAGTTTACATACAGATCTAGAGCATAACATGGTTGCTGGGAGGGGATTGAGGAGACAAAATTTGTGGGGGCAGGTCAGCTGAAAGGCTCTGAAGCCAGCTTCCTGCTGCATTCATGGAACATGTTTAATTTTTTTTTCTAATGCAATTCTGACTGCAGCCACTAGGGATGCAGAGAAAGCAGAGTGTAGTAAAAAGTGGTCCAATTTCTGCTGGCTAAGCCTTTTAGCAACTTTAACTAGGAGGCCCAGTGAAACCGTTTGCTGATCAGATCCTGCTAAACCCATCAGCCAAGCCAGCATTGGAGCAAGGCAAGAACAGCCTTTCATAATCTGCCATTTATATATCCTCACTTCTAATTTCTCTCCCTCCCCTCAAAGGAGTTTACATCATTCTCATTTCCTCCATTTTATCCTCACAACAAACCTGTGAGGCAGCTTAAGCTGAGAGTATTTGATGGGCCCAAGGTCACCCAGCAAGCTTCCATGGCAGAGTGGGGATTTGAACCAGATCCCAATAAATTTAGCTTCTATTGCAAATATCAGGGTGTGTGTGTGTGTCTGGCAATAACCTGGGCCAAGATATTCAAATTCCTTTCAGTTTTGGACCTGGAACTCCCATGATCACCCTGAAGCTGGTGGCCAGTTTTGAGATTGCTAGTTTTATTTTCTGACAAGTTATGCCTCCCTCAAATGGACAGACAAATGGACACGCAGATCCTTTTATTATTATAGATGTGTAGTGTGTGGTAACAGCCATCCAAGTGATTTGTTTTATTATGATATTTGGTTTGGATCTGGGTCATGAGGGGGGCTGATTGAATCTTTGTACAGGGGTCCATGGTGGCTCTCTGCAGTCCTGGTGCATAATCATACATGTAGTAAAGCCTCAGTCATCTGCACCCTCTACACCTAGAAGCTTCAATTTCCATTGAGGTCTATGTGCATGAATGCCTTCTTGAACAACCCCTTCTCAAGCAATCCCAAAAAATGGGGTGGGAAGATAGCCCAACCAGACCTACTTGCACAGCCAATTATATACAGAGACCCCAGGTCACACTAAAGATTCCATGTGGGGGGACTGAGGGACAACCCTGTACCAAGTACAGTGAAGAGGAGGAGGAGGAGATTGGATGTATACCCCGTCCTTCACTTGGAGTCTCAGAATGGCATACAAACTCTTTCCGCTCCCCACACAGACACCTTGTGAAGTAGGTGGGGCTGAGAGAGCTCTGACAGAAACTGCTCTTTCAAGGACAGCTCTGACAGAACTATGGCTTGCCCAAGGTCATCCAGTAGGTGCAAGTGGAGGAGTGAGGAATCAAACACAGTTCTCCCAGATTAGCATCCGCGCACTTAACCACTACACCACACTGTCCAAATTGGGGCTTGTGAAGAATTCAATGAGAAAGAGATGAATGAGAGGAAGGGAAATTTGGTTCTTTTTTGTCCTTGGAGTTGCCAGACAATCAGTGGGAGGGTGGAGAGGTGGGAACACAGAGTGTGTGTGACATTGATGACATCACTACATCACTTCTGGGTACAATCTGGAAGTAAAAGTGGGTTTTACCATAGAGTCTCTGGCATTTCCTAGAGCGGCTTTAGCTCCCAATCTACTGAAATGTCCTGAATCCATTTATATAGCACTAACAGTCTTTTCTTTATGCAATCTGCTGCTAACTCTGAATTTTACTATTTTAATTATTTTAATGTAATGTAATTTTATCGTAATGAGTCTTTGACTCTGTTTGCTGTAATCTACCCTGAGCCTGCTTGGGGAGAGCAGAATAAAAATCCAATAAATAAATAAATAAATGGTACCGGGAAGTTACATACTGGCACAGAAGATGTTGGTTTGTCGTTGTTTTTCTCCCGCTCCCCCTCAGAGCAGTGGTGGGCAACAGCAGTAATCAGCAGGTAACCCTAGTTGTTCTCCAAAATACTGCAAACAGGCAGTGAAGGGATACTATAGTGTGCATCCCTGGACCCCAGTGGCACTTGTCATCATTCCTTTAGGGACAAGGTCCCCTTTACCACTAGAAAAATCTTTTTGAAGGGAGCCAACTATCAAAGGGACCCAGAATTATCTTCCACATCCAGCACAATTCCACAGTAACCCCACTGAGTACTAGCACCTACACACTCGTCTCTGCTGTCAGTGATTTTTCTTGGCATCATGAAGGAGGTGCCCATGTCTACCATTATCTAGGGTAGATGGGACTGGGAGGGAGTTATTTTGGATCCCACTCCACTATTTTATGCAAGGAGGAGGAGGAGAAGGAGAAGAATTGGATTTATACCCTGCCCTTCACTTGAAGTCTCAGAGCAGCTTACAATCTCTTTCCTCGTCTCCCTATAATAGACACCCTGTGAGGTAGATGGGTCTGAGAGAGCTCTGAAAAAACTATGACTGACCCAAGGTCACCCAGCTGGCTGCATGTGGAGGAGTGTGGAATCAAACCAGGTTCTCCACATTAGAGTCCACCACTCTTAACCACTACACCAAACTGAAGTAATTCACTATCATTGTAAAAGCCCTCCATGCAGGCCCCATATGCAGCCACCCCCCTTAACAAACATCTATCTATCATCTATCTATCATCTATACATTTTTAAATTTATATGGGGTACAGAAATAAAAAAGGGGTGTGAAGGGAAAATAAAAATAAACGTAATGCACTTTTAAACAAATATTTAAGTCAATATAAACATGAATGAATTGATAGGTCTATGTAAATCAGTATAACATTATAGCATTACATAAGTCTTGATCACCCCATGTAGCCCAGATAATTATTAGTGATTGCTAGTACTTGCAGTTAACATACAGTACATTTCCAGCTGTAGTACATTTCACTACCTTCTTGGAATGTGAATGATCCTCTAGGGAAACACATGCTTATTAGTAGAAAGTGGAGTAAAGCAGAATTTTATACATACAAACCCAAGTGGAAGCCTTAAGCATGAGAAGAAATGTCTTTATTCACTATTTTTTACTCATCTGAAGCCTGCATTCAGATTGGGAGCAGTAGAATGGTGATTCACTCCAAGACAAATTATGGATCTGAGCCAAATATACAAACAGCAGCAGCTGGCTCAGAGTCCCTAGCTTCTTTCCCAGATGTACTTTTCTTTTGGCAATAGTGAGGGAAACTGCCTTTAGCTCATGATGCAAGAAAATAAAAATGTAATTTAGTGTCTAAATAAATAAACTTGTCATCTATATTGCAATCACGGGAACTCAGTAGGGGGAACCAGGAAATTTCATATTCATTTGTTCAGATTATTA
This sequence comes from Gekko japonicus, assembly GCF_001447785.1. Lineage (NCBI taxonomy): Eukaryota > Metazoa > Chordata > Lepidosauria > Squamata > Gekkonidae > Gekko > Gekko japonicus. The sequence continues at coordinate 1,127,885 of NW_015169172.1, forward strand.
GTCCAATTGCTTAAAGTAATCCTAATTCCATAAAAACGACAATTTGAAAGACTAGTTGAGAGGAACATTGCTGCTTGTATTTAATCCTGTATAATTCTGCAGCAAAAAACGAATGTGTTTTAGGTGGCTTTCTCTGACATCAATCCAGATGAGAACAGTCATGGACAGGTTAAAAAATGAACAGAAAGGAAAAAGGGAAGAGGGTGACACCTCTGACAACTGGAACAAAGGAGGTACACAGTACCTGAGGTTACAAAAATGCATAAAGCCATTTGTATTTATAAAAGATCCAAGGACAGCCTGGTTGTAAATACAACATAACTACTATGAAAAATCCCAGAACAGAAAATATAAACAGTGAGGACTTCATTAAAACCTTTTTTTTTTTTTTGAAAATCTATATATATATTTATTGGTGTGCCCTCATGTGCATACGGGTCAATACTTGCCAACAATCCTCTAAAATTGATGAAGCAAGACTTCCCTTTGCAATTTGACTACAAGCAGCTCTTTGGAGTACAGCCTTACTCAGGCTGAAGCCCTAAAAGGAAACTTTTCTGGAAGGATTGGGGATTTTTTTCCAAGTAAACATAGACTGCAATAGTTGGGCATTTTCATGTATGAATAGTATAATAACTCTCAGATGAAAAGAGTAAGACTAAAAATTTGTGGTAAGGTATGAGCTTTTGTGAGTCACTGCTCACTTCTTCAGGTTTTCTACTGCTACCGACAGACTAACACAGCTACCCATCTACATCTATCTCAGATGAATGCTATCCAACTATCCCTGTGCCTTCTTACTTTTTAATTTGCCAGTGATGCATTTCCTTAGAAAGTCTGTTCAGCTGCTGAGCATGAGTATTTCCTGGAGGAGGAATTTTGTTTTTAACTAGTAGTGTTTTAGCACCTCAGTTTGGCTCACATCCATTCACAAATGGGGAGCTGATCTGTTGATGATCAGTTTGACTACTCATCAACCTATTTGCAGCAGTTCAGCAGGTTGCTTCACTGTATTCCTTCCTAACTGTGCAGTGCAGTTCCTCTGTCTTTTCCTGCAGCCATGGCTGCCATGCTACCTGAGGGCTTTTTCACTTATTTAAAACTTGGTAATTTCTATTACGAATGTGTACACTAACATTCCAAAAATTTATTGCCAAAATCTCTGATTTCCTAGTTTTGAAAAATAAATCTCTTTCCCTCTTACTTGAGGAGTAAGGGTGAAGGTGCAGTGCACGTTTTTCCTTGTACCTCTGCAAGGGATAGAGACTTACTTTTGGGGAAAAAATTAAAGCTGGACATTCAGAGACTGTGGCAACAGATAACTAGAACATTAATAGGCATGTTTGCAATAGGAATTATCATTTTTTTAAAAAAGCCTTCAAGTAGCATGGCGGAGGAAAATACTGGGACAATGGCAGGTTACTGTTGTGGTGCTGCCACAGACAGTTAAATCAGGCACAAAATATGTCAACAGTCATAAATACAAGCTGTTTTTTTTAATCATACTGTTCAGTGTCCATCTAAGCAGTAGCAGTGTTCCCTCTAAGCTGAGTTAGCATGAGCTAGCTCACCGTTTTTTAGCCTCTGGCTCACACATTTTTGTCTTCTCAGGAAGAATGACTGCAGAGCAAACTAATTTATTCAGTAGCCAAATTGTTCGCTCACAATTTTAATCCCATAAGAACATAACATAAGAACATAAGAGATGCCAATGTTGGATTAGGCCAAAGGCCCGTCCAGTCCAACACTCTGTATCACACAGTGGCCAGAAATACCAGTGCCATCAGGAGGTCCACCAGTGGGGCCAGGACACCAGAAGCCCTCCCACTGTTAACCCCCCCCCAAGTACCAAGATGACAGAGCATCACTTGCCCCAGAGTCCCTATCTATACCTTGTGGCTAATAGCCACTGATGGAACTCTGCTCCATATGCTTATCTAATTCCCTTTTGAAGCCGTCCATGCTTGTAGCTGCCACCACTTCCTGTGGCAGTGAATTCCAAGTGTTAATCACTCTTTGGGTGAAGAAGTACTTCCTTTTATCCATTCTAACCCAACCGCTCAGCAATTTCATGGAGTGCCCATTCGAGTTGCCCTTTTCTGCACTTTTCCCAAAGCTATAATATCCTTTTTAAGGTGTGGTGACCAAAACTGTACACAGTATTCCAAATGAGGTCGCACCATTGATTTATATAGGGGCATTATGATATTGGCTGATCTGTTTTCAATACCCTTCCTAATAATCCCCAGCATAGCATTTGCCTTCTTTATTGCAGTCACACACTGTCTCGACATTTTCAGTGAGTTATCTACTACAACTCCAAGATCTCTCTCTTGATCAGTCTCTGCCAGTTCAGACCCCATTAACGTGTATTTATATTTAGGATTTTTTAATCCAATGTGCATCACCTTGCACTTGGCCACATAATCCCAATAGCTCACAAAGTAGAATTTTTGCTCACAAGACTCCACAGCTTAGAGGGAGCACTGGTCCTGAGTAATGTTAATGGATGCAAATCTGTTGGATTGGCAGTGCTTTGGCATATACTCAATTTTGAAAAAACAGTGCAAAATATGCTGCATCCATATTTTCAGCTCAGTCTTAGTCATGGCCAGTGACTCCCCCTCCACACAAAAGTGACATCACTTCCAGACGATGCTTTAACAATTCCCCCTATGCTCTATGATAAAGACCATAGAGATTGGGAGAATCCCTAGAGGTGCACAAAGGAAGTGTTGCCAATGCCCCAAGGGCGCTAAGGTTCTTTGATTTGTGTGGCTAGCCAATAAACCACACAGTTAAAACAGTCATTCGGGCAGTAAAGGGTAACAACCTGAAATTACCCCAGGGAGCTGCTATTTTTCCCTGCTGGAGTAACCTACATGTATTTATGGGATACGTAAGTTACCCCATTGGCTACATGTAAGTTACCCCAACTGGACAAATAGTTACTTCCTGGGGCCATTTTAGGCTGCGAAAATGGCATGGGGAAGGCCTAAGTTTCCTCTCCCTGCAAGCTTGATCAGGTCCTCACATGCATGAAAATTAAATTCCAAGCACTGGACTCTAAACACACATCTGCTGGCAACAGATCCCAGGGTGGACCTGGGTAAGAGACATTACAACATGGTATTGTGTAGCCAGGTCCTGAGTGACTATGTAATAATGAAATCACTGTGTTATGCTTTTCACTGTTATTTCTTTGTAATTGCTAAACTGTGTGATTGTGCCAGATGCAAAGTTCTATGCACAACTTTTCCAATCTTCCTTTGGACGCCATATGCTTCCCTTTGCTCCCTCTACTTTTGGTCTTTTGGGGTTACCAAAAGGGTCTCTGTACCTGTGTCTGACACATGGTGAGTAGTGTCCATTGAGGGATACAATCACTGACCGTTCATCTCAGTTGAATGGGGAAATAACAAAGATTGCATGGAAAGGCAGCATAAAAATGTTCTAAATGAATGAATGAATGAATGTTGTAGTCATTGGAAACTAATATCAAATAGAATAACTATTCCAAACATATGTAATAACAGTAATGAAGAAGACAAACAGAATGATTAGTATGATAAATTGAATACAAATCCAAACAAAATATTCCTAAAAAGCAGGGGTCATTTCCTGTGGGGGTGCACAGGAGCGGAGCTCCGGCAGTAAGGAGCCCAGAGGGTGGGCACATGCAACAAATCCCACCCCCTGCTCCCATCAGCCCTCAGTCAGGCCACAAGGAGCAAGAAGCAACCAGGTAAGTTGCAGAGCCCCCCCCCCCCGCCTTCAGGTACAAGCTCTCCCTCCTCTGTGAGGGCAGATCTGCACATCCCCCCCCCCAATAGCTAGCAATCCAAAACAGTCCACTGGAGCCTGAGCAGTGGGTGTTGCCTTCTGACACACTTCTGGTGATGTCAGGGGTGTGTCATATGCAAACAAGTTATGCTAATAAGTTATGCTAATGAACTCCTGCACCTCTTTTTCTACGAAATGACCCCTGCTAAAGAGTATTTGCTTGCATGTGGTTCTGTGAATGTAGACTGCACTGTTATATAAATCATGGGGTTTAAAATTCTTGAATAGGGCTCATCCTTGTTATACTGGTCAAGAATGAATAAATGTATCTCATTTGTAATCGGAAGGAATTAATGTAGACAATACTGTTGTAAACTTGAGTAAGGACAGTATATAGATTTGGTTTACTGTACCAACACTCAGGTTATTTGTAATTTTTTTCTTTACAATAATCTCAAATTAAGAATTCCAGAAACCTACATTTAAGAAGGCTGCTTTGGATATGCTTTGTAAAGTTGATTAAATTCATCATATTAGATCACACATTTTGCAAGAGGTGCAGAAATCTCAGTTATCAACCTTTCACAGACTTGTGTGGTTTTTCTCAGGACAAGTTGAAGACATAACAATCATTCCCAAATAACAAATTACCCTGAAATCACCAGAAAATCAATTTGAAAGAGGTCAGTAAAGAATTTATCTATGTCTGGGATACTTATTGAATTAAATTATTTTAGACATACAGTCTCTATTATGTGAAGGTCAAGCATTAATTCTAGTGAATAATGCCTTTGAAGACACAGACTAAATATGTGATCCTTATTTGGAAGTAAAATCCATTGAAATCAATTAGACAATGTTCCATATGTATTTAGTTCACTGTGTAATGGAGGAGGACAGAATCAAGCTCATAGATTGCAGTAATTTATTTCAGTGAATGCATTGCTGATGTCTGCAGGGGTTAGTTTGCTTCAGAAAAATTGATGAGTTGAATCCCTGCAGAATGATTAACCTTCTTGAGACTGGTAAACAAGGCTTGTGCAGAATTGTTGTACTTTAAAAACGTATTTGCTTTGAGACATTGATTAGCACTGCAGCTTCCATTGATCCAGGTTCAGAAGCAATTCACTGAAACACACAACCTGTGCAATGAGACCATAAAAATACAAATGAGTAACCAATGAATTTCACCTTAAAAGGGCAACCTCACAGCAAGAGGTTTTTAAAAAGGAAAAACCTCAAATATGCTTGGTCATAGATAAAACTTCCAGAGTGAATAGCAATTAGGAAAGGTGCTCCTTGATAATTTTAAATGGCGGTGTCCACTTTATACTTCTCTCAAAATTTGAGGCAGGAGAAGCAAGAAAGTGAGTTCCAGGTTAATGGTCAGAGGACTGTATGTTAAGGTTTTCATTATACTACAATACTGATAATATACTTAAGCACCTTATAGTGGTTTTTTGTGTTTTAGGGCTTCATATTTTATTTGTTTCTTTTTAGAAAATATCTATGCCCCTTCTCCAGGGTACCTGCTAATGGGGCTTATTCATTAAGTTATTCATTAAAACACAGTATTTAAAACTGAGTCAGAGCTTCTCTCCTTATATATAATTGTATTTTGGGGTAGCACTTCGTGAACATTCCATACACTCCTAAATCAGTTGGCTCCATGATGTGTCACTCAGAAGCTGTCCCTATCCACTGGCTGCGTTGACGGAGTCTCACCTCCAATATTCTAAACAGTTTGCTGTTCCTCTCCCCCCCCAATAGCCAGTCAGAACACAGAGGTTATTTGCATATGTGGCCTGATTGGCCTTTGCCTCTAACATTCTAAACAGTTTGCTGTTGCTGTTGGGAGTCATTGAATGTGTCCTGAGGTAAAATACATATCCCATCTTCCCTTAAATGGTCACTGGAGTTGCCAATCTCCCTGTGGGGCCTGGAAAATCCCAGAAATCACCATGTTCCCCAGCCACAGGACATCATTTCCCCTACAGAAAATTTCCCAGCTATTACAATGGCTGCTTTGGGCAGTGGACTCTATGGCATTATACCCTGCTGAAATCCCTCCGCACCCCAAACCCTGCCCTCCCCAGGCTCTACTCCTCAAATCTACAGATCTGGCCCTCTCCTTAGTATTGCCAGCCTCCAGGCAGCACCTGGAGATCTCCAAGATCAGTTCTCCTGGAGAAAATGGCTGCTTTGGGCAATGGACTCAATGGCATTATACCCTGCTGAGGTCCCTCTGCACCCCAAACCCTGGCCTCCCCAGGCTCTACCCCTCAAATCTACAGGTATTTCCCATCCCAGAGTTGGCAACCCTGTAACTGGCTATGGAACTGCTTTCCAGACCCTTGGAACTCAGAAGACATGGCATTGGAGGAGGTGCTTTTCTACCTTAGCTGCCACTGCATAACCCCAAATCAACATAAGTCAGGAGTGAAGGGAACCATACCTGTTACCATGAGGCTGTCCTCCCATACTACCCACTTGGGGCAGCAAAATGACTTGAGACAGCCCTGCCTTATAGCTAAGTAGAAGGAAATAAACATGGCTTGCCTCCCTCCATTTTCCCCTTTCCTCTGCTGCCCCACCAGCCACAGCTGGGACACTCACCTGGAGCTTCCTTCTAGAGTTCATTGTATTTCTTCCCACAACAGGCCTTACTCCTAGTAAAAACATAAAACACTGAGCAGCTTAAAATGTGTTTCACACAGTTCTCAGGGTAAAGGCAGACTATGGCTGATTTTGCACTAGAGCTGCCTCAATGTTGCACATTTTGACTCGCGGCTTCGCCCGATTTCCCCTGCAGTTTGGTAATCCTGTTTTTTGAGAATCACGAAACTGCGGAAGAAATCGGGTGAAGCCGCGGTCAAATGCAGCCCCGCGGCTTCAGGTGTGAAATTGACCAATAGTATCAGGGCAAACGGCGGTGCAACATCGAGACAGCTCTAGTGCGAAATCAGCCTATGTTAAAAGTACAGCCTTTAATGTTAATCTTGCGTATGAAGAAACATTTTGGCCTGGTGCCTAAAAAGAGAATGGAATAATCATATGTCAGCCTCAATGGAAAGGGCATTCCACAGGTGTGTTGCCGCCACTGAAATAGTTCACCCACCTATTGAAGCCAACAGAAATTGCAACCAAATCAATTTCCTCATACTCCTTTAGTTCTGACAGTATTTCAACTCAGAGTTTTGAAATGACTCCAAATTCAATTGTTTTTGTAGACCTGTACTTCACGTTAAAGTTTTTTATTTTAATTTATTTGTTTTTAAATAACAGGGGAAAAAGAACAAGAAGGGGAGGAAATTAAAAATCCAGCAGCCAATAAAAACATAAGAAAAGGAGGAAGTATATACAAAGCAGAAAAAATATCTAACAACAGTGGTGGGAGAGCTACACATAAGTGTTTATAAAAGATTTCTAAATATATAAAATAGGGCCATATACAAATGTCATCTATATGGCATGCACTCAAATACTGATGAAGTTGTAAGGTCCTCAGTCCACTGATATATAGCAAATGGACATTTATTTCTCCAATGATGTAATAAAAATCTTTTAGCTGTAGTAAGGGCATCGTGGGTCCATTTTCATTCACCATTGATTAGCCTCCAAGAGATGGGCAGGTAGTACATAAGCATCCTCAAAAATCAATGAACATTCTAATACATTTATATGAGTAACAATTAAACACTTTACTCAAGACTTTACTAACGAGTTGCTTTAGTGTACTATATATCCTAAACATAGCGCTTTTTTGCTGAATGTCACAATTTAAGATCCTTAGAGAGAGTGGGTATGAACTTTAGGGCCATATCCCATTGCTTTAGCAAAACAGGGTGATATGACTCCTTCATTCCTTACACTCGATATTGTATTTATTAACTGACATCAAATATTTATAAACAAATATTGTAGCATTTGTTTTCTGCATTGACACAATTTCTAGGCGTTTCCATGAGCAAGGGAGACTCTAAGACCTTTAAAGCCTCAGGACCATATTTAGATACCAACAGATGTTGCAGTTGTAAATACTGCCACTCAACAGAAGTTGACAAGTCATATCTAGATCTCAGCTGAGAAAATGGGAGGAGAGGCAAGACACAGGGATTCCAGCCTTCAGGGTAGGAGCCTCCCCAGTCACTCCATTGACTCGAGCATCAGTGCCTGCTGCAGCAGGAGCTTCCGTCACTTCCCTCTGCGGCCTGCTGGGGCTTTGAAGAGCCAACCAGGTCCTCCTAGCCACAGAGACTCACCACCTGTCTCAACTTTCAACCAGCCTTCAGAAGCCTCCAGTAAGGCATGCAGTCTGGTTTAGGGGCAGAAGGAGGGTAGTGATCCTGGTTCCCCCCAGGTCTCTCTAAGCATAAGCCCCAGGAGGGGTTGGCTTCAGGCGTTGACCTTCCTTCCTCTGCCTCTGTTCATGGTTCCTTTCATGAACTGGAAGCAGCAGAAGCCCCTACTCAGCATATTTCAGGAGATAATGTCCATGCCAACCTTTTGGCTTGGATTAAAGGGGAAATGCATAAAGAGACCAAACGAACTTTATCAGAAGCTATTCCCAGCACACAAGATTCTGCTAGGCCATCTAACAGAATTAGACACCACTCATCCTCCTGTTCTGGCTCTAGGAAGGGGGGGGAGGAGAGACCCTTCTTCTCCCCCTCGTTCAAAGAGACGCAAAGAGGCTCCACTTTATGGTATTCCACTAGAACCCTAAGTCCTTTGATGGACCATGATTCTGATGAGTCAGATTTCTCTAATTCTTCCTCTCCAAAGGAGGAGGGAGAGCTATTGGACAAAAAAAGAGATCTGTTAATAACCACTATGCAGACTCATCTCTTCCCACAGGAAGTTTTTTCTACGCTTCTTCCTAAGGTCATATGCATCTTGGAAATCCCTTACAGCAAGAAGGAAGTGGAAGAGCTCAATCTGACCAGACCAGTAAGCTTGGCCAGAGCTTTTCAGCAGGGGGGTCCCCCCCTTGGGATTCCATTCCCATCCATCTTTGACAAGGTGGTTAAAACTGAGTGGGAAGCTCTGGCGAGAACTAAAGTTAACCATCTCATCATCTCATGCTTCTACTCCTAGGTGCCCAAGGCAGCAGAGTGCCTTAAATCCTCTGGGGTCTACTCAGCTTTCTTCATAGTTCCCAAGAAGAATGGGGCTGTGAGCAATGTTCCCTCTAAGCTGTGGAGTCTTGTGAGCAAAAATTCTCCTTTGTGAGCTACTGGCATTAAAGTTGTGAGCGAGCAATCTGGCTGCCGCATAAATTAGTTTGCCCTGGAGCCATCCTTCCTGAGCCAGGACAAAAATGTGGGAGCCGGAGACTAAAAAACTCTGAGCTAGCTCACACTAACTCAGCTTAGAGGGAACACTGGCTGTGAGAGCCATCAGGCCCTTCCCTTCCCCTTGGTCTCAATACAGCCCTGAGAGTATTCAACGTGGTGCTAGTCTCACTAGTAGTACATCTGAGAACCCAGGGCATTTCCATTTTCCCATACCTCAATGAAAATAAATCAGATCCCCTTTGTATCAACAGGGAATGGAAGATTTGGAAAGGACTGTCTCCTGCCTGCAAAACCATGGTTTCGTTATCAACAATGAGAAGAGCTGTTTTTTCCCAGCCCAGTGGGTATTCCACCTGGGGGTCACCACAGACATGGTTCAGGATCAAGTTTTCTGTCCCACGAAGGACACGAGAAGATCCTTTTTTTGTTACAGAAGATTACCCAGCAGTCCCAAACGGAGGTTGTGGCCCTAGTGAGGCTTTCAGGATGTTGGTGTCATGTCAGGATGTGGTTCCATGGGCAAGATTTCACGCTCGCCCTCTCCAGAGGCTTCTCCTTCCTTTCCAGGACAAAATAGCCTAGATAGTCTTAAGTATTGGAGATTATTTTTCTTCTTCTGGGAACTGTCTTGAAGGACAGTTAAAAGGAGCCGTTTGTGAAGCACCACAAAACACTATGTTTTGAAGCAGTAGAGTTCTGCTTACAAATGCAATGATGAAAGAATGCCTCCCCCTCCTATTCCTCTGCATTTGTACACCAAATCTTCATGCAGCCAGCTCACAGATGTTGTGGCCAACACTACCTAAAGAGTAAAGTAAATCCAATTTTTCAGACTGAAGGGTACTGATGATATTTCTTTTCACTCCTGAGAGGGCTTAATAGTTTCCATGCATCATTGGTAAACATAGGTTATGGATCTTTCCCACTCATATCTGAGTGCAGTATATAATATGAAATGTATTCTGAAATGGCAAAAAATGAAAAATAGTTTGACTGAAACAAATGATCTATATACCTCCCAAACATCTTCTTGGGAGATTCTCAGAGGTCCATATGAAATTTTAAAAATGTATAACTTTAAAAAAAAACAACCACAGAAATTGTTTTCATGATTGATTGGCATTGAGTAATTACATTTCTTGTTTGAGTTACACAAAATGTACATTGAAGGAGAGTTTGTAAATGCAGACATACCATTTTTATGTGAGGCAATATGAAAATATAATTCAGCACAGCAAATATGGGTACAGGTGAGAAAGTACAGGATGCATTTGGGATTGTTAGTACTTTTCACAGTTCTATGTTTGCTACTGGGCAGTGGCTTCTCTTCAAGATTTAGTTTTGGAGAGGGCATTTCCGAGTCTCCCAAGCTGCACTGAAACACTATCTTATATAAAGTTTCTAGGTTTGTTTATTTGTGTAAATATTTATATCCTACTTTCCCCCCAAAGGGAAAATACAAGAGTAATTACAATATAGATTGTAATCAAGCAACCACACTTGCCTTAGGCCGCTCCTGGATTCAGTAGCTGGCTCATCCAAAGGCACCAGCTGTGAGTCATGGGCTAAGAGCCAAAGGACCAAGAACCCTTTGCCTTGTGCCTTTGACCATGCCCAAATCTGCAACAGGAGGGGTAAAAGCAAGTGCTCAGCAAAATATTCCAAATGACCAAGATATTCCTCCCATTCTTTTGCTCCCAGGCTTTCCCTTACTTGATTGCAATCCAATGACTCTAAAGACCCAAATAAATAAAATGTTGGAAAATCTGTGATCTTCTCATTATTTTATAAAGCAAATTTTGGAAATATGCAGCCCAGATGACTATTAGGGCTATGGTGGGGGTGGCTTAGTCCTTGCATCCGTACACTGATTTGCCTGTTGAGACCACCTCTCCAAGTTCCTGTTAGGTCTGAAAGGAAAAAAAGACAGGCAAAAGTTGAAATGTGCCTTTTTTCTCTCTTTCAAGACACAGAGCAGCATGGAAAAGAAGGTCAGAATAGGTGAAATCATGTGGGAAAGAAAGTATGAAACACTCTGTCCTGCCCATGTGGCCTTGATCCAAATCAGTCTATGCACGCCTGATACTTACCTTTCAAAGCCACTGGGAAATTTATAATCTCTATAACATCTAGCCTGCCTCAAAACAGCATCTCAGGAAGAAACAAGCATGTTAACACTGTAATGTCTGTTGTAGTATAAAGCAGGCAAAGCCCAATGCTGGGGGATAGGGATGTAAACTTGGATTTTTTTTTTTTTAATGATATCAGGAAGGGTATAAATGCTGATATTCCTTGGTATTCCAATTATTCATGTCCCCTGTTATTTTTTCAGAACTCAGATTCAAGGGGTTTTTTTCAGAATTTTTATTTGGGGGGGGGTCCTTTATTCCCTGTGGGAAACTCTTTCTGGGAGGCTCGAGTGGCTGTTTTTTCAAGCAAATGACACCAAAACTGCAGGAAACATAGTCCTGCCTGTGCACTAAAGAACCCATAAATTTCGAGCAGATTGGCTCAAGAGGCCCAATTCTACAGGCCCCTGAATAAGGGGCCCCCAGCTATTCCACTTGTCTCCATGGTTTCACATGGGGGAAAAGTGCCATGCTTTCTCCAGGGCAAAGAAACCAATAGCCAAACACACAAGAGCAATCACTGGCCAAAATCCTCCAAATACAAACAGAACCAACAAGCCCAACAAGAACCCACATCAAACCACAGAAGCCCAGCAGAACCCAAGGCCAATGTAGTAATCCCTACAGAACCAATGTCAGACCAGAGAATCCAAGCCACACCTACCTGGCAATGCAGTACCAATGAACCCACTGACACAGTATAAGACACTGAAAAAGAAATACTGTAAAATTGCAGAACAACAGGTCTCAGAGCCTTAAAATGCTGTCCCTGAATATTCTCAGATATTCCTGAATATTTCCAGTTTTTGTTGGGAGGGGACAGTTTTCATTTTCTGAAAAATCCTGAATATGTCCAAAAACGCTGGTGTGTGTGTACTGGAAATATCCAAATGCATATTCCTATTGTGGGAGGCGGGGCTAGGTACACTTTGCCAGGGCTCTGGGTCCCAGATGGGCCTTGTCTTGTCTGTAAGCCCTCCACAATTTACTTATGTCATTTCAGAAATCAAATAGGACATTTTGTTTTATGATTTCCCCTATGTGTGGAAGTAGGACTAGGGGAGGCTTTGGCCCTGAAAGCAGGGGATGGGGTGGATGCTATAACTCTATGAATTTTCCTCTCTGCCAATGTGCATTGCTTGGGGAATACATCTGGAAGCTGCTCCACATAGCAAGGCCTTGGAGAGTCTGAAATATATTCTATGTGCTTGATTTGAGAACTGAGAAAATCCTGAGTGTGTACTTCAAAATGCATTGCCTAGATTCAGAATATTTACTATTGTGATAGTAAAGGTAAAGGTTTCCCTTGTTTAAAGCTAGTTGAATCCGACTCTAGGGGGCAGTGCTCATCTCCGTTTCCAAGCTGAAGAGCCAGCACTGTCCAAAGATGTTCTTGCTTTCGAACTGCTAGGTTGGAAGGAGCTGGGGCCAGAGATGGGAGCTCACTCCATCATGCGGCACTAGAGTCTTGAACTGCCAAACTACAGACCTTCCAGTCTGCAGCTCATTTCATATATGTTTTTTTTAAATGAACAGCTTATTATGAGATTACTATGCTTGTCTCTGTTTTATGTATGTTACATTCACTATATAGGCCAGTATTCATGTGCTGTCATGGAATGATGCACTGGGCTATTCTTTTAGGTGTGAATCCACTATGGAGAATGAATTCTTCTATTATGTGCTACCATTGCCTGGTTTGTAATGCCAAAAAAGTTGTAAGATGCCACGGAATTTCTGCATTTAACAAATACATGTGGGCTGATGTGGAAGAAGGCTCGCTTCCTTCAAATGAAATGTCATGGTAATTATGCATGACATTAGGGATTAGGTACAGAGAATTATGCATTACAGACAGATACTGAGTCAAGTTCCAATCTTCTGCTTTCCATAAGCTACACAGAGGCAACAGGAATCTTTCCTATAAGACACAGGAGAATCTGACTCAGAGTTTTACTTCCACAAGGGGCTCTTCTGCATCTGACAGATCCTTAATGCTATTAGCTTAACAAGGCAGACTTAGCTGAGTGGAAGCAATCAGGTAAGCAATTGTAGGGGAAACCTTTGAAGTACTGGAGAGCAGCGAGTGGTTTACCTAGGCCCTGTTCATACGAGGCGTTTTGGGCCAGGAGGGGGACGGAACGGGGGTGGAGCAAACGGGCGCGATCCCACGGCAACATCTGGGAATCGTTGCCTGCCTGTCCCTGTTCCGTCCCAAACGCCGATACCGCGCAGCAAAAAAACACCACCTACCTAGGTGGTTGTATTCCTTGGAGCGCCTCAAGCCGGGCTGTGGGATCGGGCGGCATGTCCTTACGCCGCCGCATCTCGACCCCCAGCCGTACTGCACATGCTTGAGCATGCGCAGTTCGGCAGCCTCCCCCTCCCATCAGACTCTTGCTCCCCGGCATCTGATCGTGCCGGGGAGCGATGCGCCGTGGCTGAGGGGATCCGTGGGATCCCACTACGGCATCTCAAGTTTGGTGCGGCTCTGAGTAGCCGCGTTTCAGCCATCCCGTGTGGCAGGGACCCTAGATGTTCTGATGCTCAGGCCAAAGAGAAACATGAGACCTTCCTTTAGAAGGAAGCAAGAGGTGACTGGTTCTGCTCTGAGGTTCTCTCTCTACAGGAACTCTTCAATGAGATCAGAGCTACATATGCCAATAAAGGCCTGTCAAAGTAAGTAATGAGATCAGAGTAGCTACTAGCCAGCAGCAGCAAACTCATGGAACAGAGCAAACAATGCAGGTGATATAAGACAGCAAAAAGAGAGCCACAGAAGGACTTGGCTGATCATTTATTTGGTTCATGGTTTAGCACACTCCTTTGAGTAGTCCCTTCCATCTGACTAGAGACACAGAAAAACAAGAGACTGTATGCTGATTCAAATCATATTCACCACCCTGTCTCTTCAGGTGAACCTCAGTCAAAAAAAATTAGTGCTTTTGCAATCAAAACCCAAATTACCCTACAATTATGCACAAACATATCAGTCAGTTTACATAGCTGAAATCTGTCATAAAAGACTAAATGTTGGGGGGGGGGGGTCTCACTGAAGCAATGTGCAGAAATTCTTACACATTCCTTTCCTTAGTCTGTGTTCTTATGGTTCCTACTAGCCACATTCTCTTTCTGATTGTGTAAAAGCTAAGCAACCATCTTTGCTGGTGTTATGTATGCAGCCCGCCACACGGCGGCCACAAGAAAGACAGGAGCTTGGCTCCGGAAAGACAATGGGACCTAGGATCCTAGTCCCCCCCCCCCAGCTGACCAATGGGCTTCTTGGCGGGAAATTCAAACCCTCCAATGGAGTGGGAGGCCCAGGGGTGGGAGTGTATATAGTTGGCCTTGCAGGGCCGTTGTGTGTTCTTGTGTGAAGTACTGAATAAACGTGTGCAACGGCATGTCGTTGTCCGAGTCTTCCATGCGGCGAACCAAGTACTTTACAGTGGCGACGAAGGTGGGATGCCGCTGAGTCTGGCCTGGCTCGCATCAGCGCAATGCTCCGTTCCTGCTACGCCGCGCCCCGCATCGCGCACCAGCCGCACCGCACCGCAACGAGGAACCACAGCCCCGCGCTACCGCTACGCCATGGCCTCCAACAGAGGGAATCTGGAGATCTTCGATCCC
>NW_015169172.1:1143110-1159239 GCF_001447785.1 Gekko japonicus
GTCCTGCAGGTTCCGCGACGCAACGTGCCACACTTGCGGGAAGCAGGGACACCTCGCACGCGTCTGCCGCTCCAAGGAAAGCAGGCGCCAGCAGGCCCCGTCGCAGCCACCCGGCTGTCGCAACGCACGGGACATCCGCCGACACCGCCGAGCTCTACCTCCTCACCGACCAGCCGTCCCAACAGGTACTGCGCCTAGCTGAGTCATGCAAATCAGGGGGGACCTGGCAACCTTAGACTACTGCCAGGCCTAGGGTTGCCAACCTCCAAGTGGGACCTGGAGACCCCCCAGAATTACAACTGGACTCTAGACAGCAGAGGGCTGTCTCCCTGCAGAAAATGGCTGCTTTGGAGGGTGGACTCTGTGGCATTAAACCCAGCTGAGGCCGCTCCCTTCCCCAAACCCAGCCCTCCTCACAGCCCACTTCAAAACCTCTAGGAATTCCCCAGCCTGGCACTGGCAACCCTTGTCAGGTCTGGCCCCAAGGCTCCCTCCCTCCCTCCCTCCCTCCCTCCCTGAAAGGCCAAAAATAGAACTGGAAAGGGGCCCTCCCCCCTCCCCCTGCTTTTACTGACAGAATCCATTAGGAGCCCCCCCTCCCCCAAACGTTCTAATCTCTCACCGTTGATGTCTGAAGTTAGATCCCTGCAGAGGCCATTCCAGAAGGTATTGAGGGGAATTCAACCCTCCTTGAAGGGATTTTTTTACTTTTTGGATTTTTCTGCAGACTTAGGAAGGCCCATGACCATGTGAGCCCTCTGTTGGGAGAAATAAGTATCCGCACAGAGGGGGCCTTTTGGCTAAAAGAATATAGATGGGATTTTTAGGCCACCCATTTCTAGGGAAAGTATAGTCAGGTATGTGTTAGAATCTCTAATTTTTTTAAGTGAAACTCAGCAATATAATTAATCTATCCATGAAGTATCATAGATGTGTAATCATGAAGTTGTCTGATCCTTTTAAACTTTGCTATACCTTGGGTTTCACTGACATTGCCATCATTGAGTCAGGTACAGAGCACCACAGAGAAGGAGAATCCCAACTGAGGAAGAACTTCCTGATAGTGAGGTGTGTCCAATGCTGGAACAGTGATCCTCATGAGGTTCTGGATTCTTTGTCACTGGAGGTTTTTAAATATTGATTAGATATCTACTTCTCAGGGATATTATATTTGTAGTTCCTATGTTGGCAGGGGGTTGGACTAGATGATTGGTTGTCCCTTCCAGCTCTGAGATTAAATAAATAAAGGTATGTGAGTTAGGGAAAACACAAACTATTTGGTCAGTTGTGATGGTCCCATCATGTTCCCATTAATTTTTGCCACTTTTTGTGTATTTTCCCTGACTGATATTTTTCCTTATTGGGATGTCCAGGAAAGGGCCAGCCAGCCCTCATTGATGCAGCCACTCCTCCGGACTTAACTGGGAGTCACAGGTTGCCCACTTGGGAACCCACAGTGCCAGCAACAGGGAAGCACACTAGGACAGTAACAACAAGAAGAAAGACTACAATGGTCCCAACCACACCCACCAGCTGCCAAGCCAGCCAGGACAAGAGCAGCAAGGAGGAGGACTGCTATAGCAGTAGTAATTCAGTATGGACCTTTTAAGGCCACACTTCAGTCATTGCCAACAGCTGCTGGCAGTTTAGCCAGTCACAAAACCAAACAAGGACCCACGGTAAGTAGGAAAACCAACATACAACAAGTACCGTGCACAATTATAACATATCATAAATGATTTTATATTTTTTGAAAAATATTTTTACAATAATTTGTACATATATAATAAATAATCTTAAACAAAAATATCAAAAATCATCTCCAAGAATCTCAAAAGCTATTGTACAACCTTTAATAATAGTCCCCAACTCATTGTGGGCACTTCAGATGGGCCATTTGAGCCGGTATACGTGTTGGTTAGAAACAGACTATTTACACGCGATCACACAGCCAACATCTGCCTCCCATCTGTAGCCGTTGCCAACCGGTTCAAAACTGCTTTAGCCCAGAGTATTTTGCTACCAACTCCCCAAGTGGTGTTTTCCTGCTGCTCCGGTTCCAGCTGCATTTCCCCCCTGTGTGATCGCTCCTCCGCCGGTGTAGAGCCACTTCCTGTTCCCCGCTCAAAAGCTGCCTGAGGCTTCTGCTTTTCGCACACCATTTTTAAATTTTTAGCGCCGTGATATGTGCTTGGGTGGAGCTTCGCCCCGGTGTTAATAAAACCAAAGTTTAAACGGTGCCTAGTTTTAGCCTTTAGACAAGTCTGGGACCTCACGGAGGCCAGTTTCGGTTTAAAAGTTTAAAGGGAAGTGTTCGCTTCAGGGCATGCTTTGGCAGAATACGTTGTTCTGCCCATGCGCAAACTGTGGAAAAAAAAATTAACGCCAACGTGTGCTGCTGCGCGTCTGTAGTGTGGACATCCGGGACCAATGTGCTGTGTGGTGAGAGAGGTACATGTGACTGCGCTTGTCTCAGATCAAATATGGTCCGGCCAGAACTGGAGTAGTTTAAACTGCTTTGGCACGCTGTCTGACCGCACCCAGAAGTTATCACCTCATAGTTTATTAGTGATTCAGCAAGAGAAAGAAGACTGCAATCCCTGGCCAAAGCCAGGTATTTATGCCTGAAAAGGGTTATACCCAAAAACACCCCACTCCCAACGATAGGCTATTTACACTCTATTGTTTCCCAATTGGTTTACTCTAGGATCCCTGTCTCCCTACTGGATCATTCTAGGACCCTAGCAATCTATTGTTATGCATCCCAAGCTCAGTCCTTTTGCAAGGACAGTTCAGGCTCAATACATAACAACCCCCTTTTTCCAGGAGCTATTTTCCTCAGGGAAGGACTACTATTCCCACCGCCCTATTTCAGGATCCTCCTCAGTCGTTTCATTCTGCTTAACTAAACTTCACTGTTCTAACTGCTGCTCTCAATTCCACTCTCAACTGTAGAATTCCATTTCAACCCCCTGTCAATCAAAGTTCTCAGACCCAGTTATTACATTAACCATTCGTGGTCCATTACACACATATAAAGTGTTAATAAGCCATGTATTTGGCTACCATAAGGCATGAATAGTTCTGCATTGTCAGACCATTTTATTAAGGTATCATGGGCATAAGTTAGACCCAATTAAAATTAATCTCTGGGAGGGGAATGAAACACTACGTGTTTAAACTACTGCGGGTTCTGAATGATTCCCCCAAAATGGTTAAAAATGGTGAATAGTGGAACGCTAGCTGTGGGGCTATCGGTGGTTGCATGCCCCCAGCAAATGGGCCAGTACCCTCATTCAGTTTATCACAACAACTTGTGATAAACAGAAGGGGACAGGGGAAGAAAATCAGCCAAAATATATAAACATGATTTAGGCTGTCTACAAACATCCCAGATGACTGTTACTCAGAATGAAAATAGCCACATGTGGGACCTTCTTCCAAGCCTTAGAACTTCTCCAGTTGTCAGACACCTTATTTCCCTTAAATTAGTGCAAGGAATGATACCAGCATTAAAGACTTAAAAACTGTGTGGCTTTTATCGCAGTCCTTCAGCTTTCTGCCATATGATAAATGACTCCATAAATCACCCTTCTCAGGTGCCATTGTATCCTGCTGTCTGAACAGTGCTTCCTCCTGCAACTGGCTTACATCCAGTGAGCAAATATATAACTTGGACAGACAACTTCGTGTGCTACTAGGCAGGCAGCCACTACTAGTAATTAGATAGAACTGGTGAAGAAAGAGGGATTTTAAGTACTTAAATGTTTTCACTTAGATTTAGACAATTTCCCTTTTTTCACTACCAAGGATACAAATAATGCAAGAATTTGTTTACAAAGTGGAAGAATAAAGTGATGCTTAGTGCACATGACTGGACACCATTGGGGACAGTTTTGAGAAGAAACTGTGTGACCGTAGCTAAAAACCGCAAACACAAAAGAAACAATGCAATGAGGTGGAAAATCAGAGACAATTTATGTAAATGAATACCATGCCTCCACCTGAAGACAATATTCAGCTTCAGTCATACCCTCTCAAAATGAATGTACATCAACCTCATTGGTTTAGCACATCACGTGTGTGCTCCAGCAGCTGTAATGGATGCAGCCTCCTTTCTTTCCCAATCCTGAAGCAAACTGACCCTAATCTTTATCTGGGAGGCATTTCCAGGTGCATATTGGCCACTGATGTGGTGTAGGCACAAGGACCCTCAGGTGACAGGCGAGCAAGGGGTTACCTATCACTAAATGTCTGACAGAAAGTGGAACTCACACTCCCATTTGAACTACCAGTCAGTGAGTGTGACTGAGGCTTTCCTTCCTGGTGAGAGCAGGAAGGTGTGGTTTACTATTCTTGACTACTTTTTTCCCTAATAGTGAGGAGACTAGATTGGAAGAAATAATGTCTAATGACTGAGAAAGGGGCTTCCCCCCCCCCCGGTTCTTGGAGTAGGTGATGTGTTTTGGAGAGGGAAGGATTTTGATGATGGCAGAGACAGGGGACCATCCACTGGCTCTATAAACATGAAAGGGAGAAGTGATGTCAGGACCAGCACTGGCCAGGTCAGAGGAAGAAGAATGATGCAATGAAGAAAAATCTCTCCCTTCTTCCCATCTGTTATGTGGACCTAGAAACCCTGAGCGTCATGTCACTTTACTGGGTAAGTCTGTGCTCAATCTTGGTTAATGCTGGGTCACTCTCAAATAAAAATGCACTCATCCAGCATCATGGATGAGGGAGCTGATGTGGTATTTTCAAATGAGACCTGGGTGAATGAGGCTACAGATCTAGTTTCGGTGTGGCTTTGTACTGCTATATACTTTGTTCACGGTCAGCTCAGGGAGGGTGACTGGAGAGGAATGCAGCTGTGGACCCAAAGGATTCCAGCTTCTTCACATGAACACATACAACTGCTCTATACTGAATCAGACCCTTGGTCCATCAAAGTCAATATTATCTACTCAGACTGGCAGTGGCTCTCCAGGATCTCAGGCACACATCTTTCATATCACCAGCTGCCTGATCCTTTCAACTGGAGATTTGTTTCTTTATTGAATTACATTTATCAACCACCATCCCCAGTGAAACCAGGCTCAGGGCGGTGTACAATACAGTTGTATCAAACATCAATAAAACAAATTAAAATTTATATAAGGAAATAAAAACACAATAATCTGATTAATTGCTTACTGAGTGCCAGTTTGGTGTAGTGGTTAAGTGTGCAGACTCTACTCTGGGAGAACCAGGTTTGATTTCCCCCTCCTCCACTTGCAGCTGCTGGATGACCTTGGGCAAGCCATAGTTCTGATAAGAGCTATCCTTGAAAGGGCAGTTCTTGAAAGAGCTCTCTCAGCCCCACCTACCTCACAGGATGTCTGTTGTGGGGAGGGGAAGGGAAAGGAGTTTGTAAGCTGCTCTGAGACTCTGAGTGAAGGGCGGGGTATAAATCCAATCTCCTCCTCCTCCTCCTTCTCGTCTTCTTCTGAAACCCTAGCCATGTGGCTATCTCGGGGAAAACAGGCCAGGGACTGAACCAAGAACCTTCTGTGTGTCAAGCAAATGCTCTACCACTGAGACATGGTCTCTCTTTGCTAAACATTCTCTCAGGCAAAGTGTACATACTGAATATTGTCCAGGTTTGGGTCTCCAGGGACAGACTTGGAAATCTGCTAAGCACTTTGGGCACACAACAGCCTTGCTTCTCTGGCTGAGTTCAAGGGCACAATCTTGAAAGTCATGTATTTATTTATTTGACTTATATCCCGCCCTCCCCACATGGCAGGCTCAGGGCGGGTTACATCAGATTTAATAAGAATACAATATATAAAATACAAAGGAATTGGTAAAAATACAATTAAAACACTAATAAATTACAAGTATATCCTTCAGCTGGTGCAGTTGTCATCAGAATTAAGTCTCATAGATGCCATCTCTGGTAAGCAGTTCTGACCCACTGAGGGGAGACCCAGAAAAGTGGGAGGGGCATCCATCACTCTAGTTAAAAGCCTGGTGGAAGAGCTCCGTCTTGCAGGCCCTGCAGAACTGTAAAAGGTCCCACAGGGCCCTGATCTCATATGGGAGCTCATTCCAACATGTAGGGGGGCAGGGCCTAGTTGAGGTGAGATGGATGTCCCTGGGGCCAGGGACCACCAGAAGGTGTTGATTGGCAGATCGTAAAACCCTTCGGGGCTCATAGAGAGAGAGGCAGTCTTGCAGATATGTGGGCCCTTGGCCAAATAGGGCTTTAAAGGTAAGCACCAACACCTTGAAATGGATCCGGTACTCAATGGGCAGCCAGTACAGTTTGCGCAGCACAGGGCGGATGTGGGCCCGCACAGGCAGTGACATCAATACCCATGCCGCTGTGTTCTGCACCAGCTGCAGTTCCCGGAGTAGAGTCAAGGGCAGCCCCACATAAAGAGAATTGCAATAATCTAGTCTGGAAGTGACCATTGCATGGGTCACTGTAGCCAGATCCCGGAGAGTGAGATATGGGGCCAACTGCCTGATCTGTCTCAGATGGAAAAAGACAGACCTGGCAGTGGTGGCAACCTGGGCCTCCATATTTAGTGAGGCATCCAGGAATACCTCCAGGCTCTTCTCCTTTGACACCGGCACCAGTAGGGTCCCATTACAGGTTGGAAGCCCAGTCCCCAATCCTGGTCCCCCACGACCCAGGTATAGGACCTCCGTCTTCGATGGGTTCAATTTCAGTCTGCTCTGTTGTAACCAACCAGCCACGGCTTGTAACACTCTGCCCAGATTTTCTGGGGCAGCGCCTGGATGGCCATCTATCAGTAGATATCAAACCGCATTGAACTCTGCTGACAGATCAAGAAGTATCAGCAGCGCCAATCCACCTCGGTCCAGATGGCTCCAAAGGTCATCCACTAAGGCGACCAACACTGTCTCTGTCCCATGAGCAGGGCAAAAAACCGGACTGGAAGGGATCCAGGATGTTAGCCTCCTCAAGGAAAACTTGGAGCTGTGTTGCTACTGCCTTCTCCACTACCTTACCCAGGAATGGTAGATTAGACACTGAGTGGTAGTTCGTAAGGACCGCAGGGTCCAAAGAAGGGTTTTTTTTAGGAGAGGGCGAACTACTGCCTCCTTCAATCAATTTGGGAAGGTTCCAGTTAATAGGGACAGATTGATAATCTCCCTCAGAGGGGTCCGCATCTCATTGCCGCAGGCTTTCACCATCTACGATGGGCAAGGATCAAGGAGGCATGTAGTGGGCTTCACAGCAGCCAGGGTCCTGTCAACTTCCTTCTCGGAGAGCAGACTGAAATGGTCCAGCACCGGACCTGAAGATGGCCAAGGGGCTTCCAGTCCTTAGACAGGTACAAAGCCATAGACTCCACCCTCCAAACCAACCATTCCCTTCTGGGGAATCATTGTTTCCAATCTCCAGGTGAGGGCTGGAGATCACTCAAAATTACAACTGTTCTTTAGGTAGCAGAGATCAGTTCCTCTGGAGAAAATGGTGGATTCAGTGTCATTATACCCTGGTGAGGTCGCCACAGCAAATTGACACTGAGTGTCCAAGGCTGGGGCACCCACCCAGAGCCCCTTTCTAGAGACCGTTGTATTTATTTCCACAACGAGCCTTTTTCCTAGTAACCATATAAACCAAACTTGTTATTCCAAGAGAATAACAACCCATGTCCCTATGTTTTCCTATCATTTGCCTCACTTAGGAACCTTTTCTCTTGCACACTAGCTGTTGCATAAGCCAACACCTCCAGCACTGAAGGAGGCATTCATTAGGCCCTCATTGGAAAAGCCCACATGGAGCACAAGGGACTTGAGCTATTTTAAGGGTAAAGGCATTCAGCAATTATAGCCCATTGAAGAACATAGCTGTAAGCATAGCCTCATACTGTCTTCATTAGACAAACATGTTTATTTCTGCTTGAGAGAATCAATAACCACAAAGAGGATGTAAAAAAATCACAACACTCAAAAAACAATAGGGGAACATTTTACTCTCCCAAGACATACTTTTACAGGCCTGACAGTCACTGTTCTGCCAAAAAAAAACAACCCTTCAAAGGCAGTATGTAACATGAAAATGATGAATTAAAACTCTTCCAGAAATTAAATGCTACATGTCATCCTGGTTTAAACAGAGACTTGGATTTCCTTACTGACAACCATCTGTAATAGCTCCAGGACCCTCTTTTTAAGAAATTTTAATTGGCTATTCTTAACATATATTATCAGTCTATAACATTGTACCAATATGTTTATTTTCACTTAAACTAATTATCCCACTTCATCATTTTGCTTATTTGTTCAAACCTGTGAAAACCCTCATCATCTATTCTGTGTAACGGCTAATTCTGTTGATTTATGATAGGATTCACAGCTAACCTGTCTACCTTTACTCCTTTCTTTTACCTTTACATAGAGAATTTACACTTGGAAGACTCATGGCAGAATTCAATCCCCTCTGCCTCTGTCCCCCCCCCCAAATCTTCCTTATAAGAATTCCTAGTCTGATTTTTCCTTCACAGATCTATTTGAAGAAACAAGCTGTGACTCCTAAAAGCTCATGGTGGAATTAATGTTCTTAGTCTTTAAGGTAGCACTGGACGTTTGGTTTTTATAGCCTCTGTCTAGCTTTATATCTCCTGAGGCCCAACCAGCTCTATCTCTTCCTGCCATGGGCTTGGCCCAGCCAGCCACAGAAGGAATATATAAATTTAGTAAAATAAAACATACTTATCACCAATTGCCTTCCTACCTTCCAATTGTTCAGATCATCTTAAGTATTCAAAGACATATGCAGCACAGAGAATCCTTTGTGCATAAGACTATTTTGACACAGTATTATGTGAAGGAGACACAATTAATATGGACAATGCTAGGCTTCAGATCATCAGCATTTTGCTAAGAGGAATTCTTCACACAGTCATTATGTGAAAAACATATCTTCTAATGGCAGCCTTAGTACAGAATGGAGTAGCCCAGCTACTACAGGCTGTAGGTTGAACATGCATGTCATACCCATTTGAAAGACACTCCATTGGCTATTGATGAGTTACCAGGTTCAGTTCAATATTCTAGTTATCATCTACAAAGCCCTTAATGGCCTCAGATCCACAGAGCTGCAGGATTTTTCATTTGCTATGCACCATCATGACCACTTTCCTAATCTGACCTAAGTATTCTGAAGGAACCATCCTGCAAATGGGTGTGACTGGCAACTACTGATTCATATGCATTCTCTGTGGTTGCTCACATCCTAACTGAGCAGGTCCGAAAGTCCTCCCCCCATCCCTACATTTATTCAGCCTTTTTGCACAGCAGCAATGTTCAGGATGGATTAGAACTGCAGTATAATGGAACAGCTCAGGTGGTTGCTTTATAAGGGAATAAGAATGTATTGTATTGCAATGCATGTATCACCTTCCTTCCATTGCATTATTTCCTACCTTTGTAACCCACTTTCTGCATTATGGCATGTCATACTTACATGGATTTTTTCAGTATTTTTCCAATGATGTAACCCCACTCCTCCTGCGTTGTTTATTGGAGGCCCTTGCCGTCTGATTGAACTGTTTTTAAATTTTGTAGTTTGCCTAGAATCTCAGTGAGAAAGGGAGGCTATAAATGAAGTAAATGAATAAATTAAATAATCTGCTGTAGTGACAAGTAGTCCAAATTGCCATAGAGCTAGACACCTCCATACTTTGCCAGTGGAAGCCCCAGCTTTAATTACATATTACAAGGAAAGACTGGCTAGCTTTCTTTTCATCCAGTAGCCTCAGTTCACTTAAATCCTGACTGGTTCAATAGCACCTTTTCAGTATGCAAGGCCAGGCTGATTGATGCCTATAACACAAAAGCACTAAATGGGCCATTTCATTAGTAGTGGTGGCTAGCACCCAAGTCTGTGTGCTGCTGTGCCATCAGATGTAAAAAGAATTTATAAAGTAATCCTCGCTATACTCTTAGGCTGTGGTCAGATGTGCCATTTGGCATGGAGGGGAAGCACCCCTATTTCCTCCAGTAGAGTTTGACTCACAGTCATGCAATCACACATCCCTTTGTGCTGCGGGCTCAGCCCATCACTGCACGATCAAATGCCACCTGGAAAACAGTAGGATAGATGGAGAGAACCCTGAGCCTCTGAGTGGGGCTTTCTTGTCTTCCTCTTCCAGCTGAGCCCCAAGCATACCTGCCCCCCAAGGTTAAAAAGCCAATCCTGGGAACAGCAAGGATGGGAAGGCCACAGCTCAAAGAAGAACCAGCAAAATCACAGAAATGTGTTCTGCTTGTGCAAGCAGCCTTGTGCAAGCAACCCACCATCTGCCATCTCAGTTAATTATCCTGCCAAGGATTGGTTTTCTTTTCTTAGTAAGCATGCTAAGAATCCCACTGCTTGTTATATAAAGTGCTTGCTCTGACTGGAATAATTTGGCACATAAAGTTAAACTCCTACGATACTTTTGTGTCCCCAGTAAAGGTCTCTTATATGTTCATTTTACTGGGTGGTCAAGTAATCAGGAGACACCTGGGGTGCTGGAAGAATAAAGAGTTAGCTCCACATACCAAGTGCCAGCAAAGGTAGGAAGAAAGCTGCATTATAAATCTATCAGTGGTCTGAATTAGGTCTTGTGCCTTTAAGAGTTGCACAGAAGGGAGTATTCTGCCCATGACTTCTACCATTCCCAGATCTTCAGCATTATGACCCAATGAGCCAAAGAAATAAGGATGTGAAGACCTGGGGGAAATCCATTTGGGAGAAGGGGGGGGGATTTCCTGTGAAACATTTGCTATTTAGAAATGAGAGAAATGTTTTGTAAGATGAGATTTTACTCCCTCATAATGTGTAGTATGATGTTTATCTGAGACCATGTACCACATTGGATAACCATAATTCCAGTATATATGTCTTTTCAAAAGATACAGTCATCGTTTAAATGCAGCTGATTTTGCCCAAACTGTATGAAGGATAATACTGTACTGAAAAAGTTGATGATTTCAGTGGCATTACATTTAACTCAAAACGCAAATCTTTCATACTGGGACTGGATACTGTATTTAGTTTGGTGTAGTGGTTAAGTGTGCGGACTCTAATCTGGGAGAACCGGGTTTGATTCCCCACTCCTCCACTAGCACCTGCTGGATGACCTTGGGCAAGCCATAGTTCTGTCAGAGGTGTTCTTGAAAAGAGCAGTTTCTGTCAGATCTCTCTCAGCCCTGCCTACCTCACAGTGTGTCTGTTGTGGGGAGGGGAAGGGAAAGGAGTTTGTAAGCCGCTCTGAGACACCTTTGGGTAGTGAAGGGTGGGGTATAAATCCAATCTCCTCCTCCTCCTTTTCGTCTTCTTCTTCCGTGCAGGTGCAAGCCTTCTTTCATATATGACAAAATTTACAGTTTCTATTTTCAACTTTAATTTTTTCCCTGCTTCTTGGATGGCAAAAAAGAAGATATATGTGCTTTATGAAGCATAGGATATAGCAGTTTGCAGTTCTCACTCTCTCACTAGTACTAGGCATTTTGCAATTTTGTTTTTTTTAATCTAAGGCATTTATCTTTTAATGACAAGTTATGGATGATGCATGTTATGTTTTTAAAGCAGTAATAAATTTTGGTTTGATCTGAAAGAAAGTAATGCATATATTTAAAATTTTCCTAAAATTTCCATTCCATTCAAAAAACATTTTTTTTCGTGGGTTCAAAGTTTCTGGAATTTTTTCATCTCCTTTAAGAGACAATGAGAGCCAAAAAATTGTGAGATGTAATGTTGTATTCCACATATTAACATGAACCAATCAGCCATTTTTTGCTAGCTTCTATTGATTTGTATTAGTTATAGCTTGCTGCAAATTTTCAAAAGTATGTTTGAGCCATCGTTCTTGTGAGAAAGGTAAAAATATATAATGAAAATAGGACTTGAGTTAATTGTAACTAGCTTGTCTCATTAGTTTCATCTGGTTATGATAAACTTTACCTAGATGAGGACTGAAGAAATCAAGAAATGATTTGAAGCAGAATAACAGTTTATTGTACATGACTGTCATATGATGGGACTCTATAAGGTTAAGAGATACGGGGCTAGATCCGATCAGCTCTTCGACTGGTAAAAATGAGAGGAAGGGGGACCCCCCAAAAGGCTATATTTTGGGTGGTGGGATCTGCATGGAAAAAAGCCATGCGGGAAAGAGGCTGCAGTGGAAAGCGCAAATTGATTGAGATTGAGTGAAAAAACTGTCTGGATCCAACCCATGTCCACATTCACCAGAGCTATGACGGGCAAATTTCAAAGTACAAGTACTGTGTACACACTTTTATCATAGATCACATTACTTAATACTATATACTCATCACCATTTACACATCCAATGAATATTCAGTGATTAGCAAAAATAAATAATATAGTAATGGTCCTGTGTTTGAACAAAAAGGCCACTTCCTGTCAGCAGAAGTCCCTTCCAGAAATGGAAGGAGGGGCAGTTTTCATTGATTCTCCCTGGCTTTGCAGTCCACTGAGCTCCCTGACATGCTGCTCTTAGAGGACAGGGGACTCGGAAGGGTTAGGGGTAAACTGAGGGGCTGCAGTGGAAGGGAGGAATGAGCAAAACTCCACACAGCCTCTATTGGAGAGAAATGACCTTTGGATTCAATCCCTGATATATAACTAAGAAATAACTATGCAGATGACATTTACATTGCAATCTGTTCGGTGTCCTAGAACATTTGGGAATATTCTGTTCTTTAGATATAGGATTGTTTATGTAGTTTCTGAACATACCCAAGGCAAAAGACATATGGCCTTGCTTTAATGGCGCCTCATTCCATAAAGAGTAACAACCAGAGGCTCTACTCACTCTACCAAGGTTCTTCCTGCTTGGAATATAAATTATGGCAACATGTTAGCCATCAGCATGAGAAGTTATTTAAGAATGAACCAAAGTTAATCTGTCTTCCATAATGTTCTACAGGTTCCAAAGTGGATTAGCAAATTCTCTTCAAGATTTTAAAGTACTATGGGTAAGCAACTTCTGGCTAAATCACAAGGAAATGCAGGTGCCCTTTAATTTCCATATAATGAATTAGCATCTGTCAGAATAAAAAAGGAAAAAGGTGTTTCTTGACACCCATACTTAGAAAACTTCAACATGCACCAAGAGGAAAAAATCCTAACTCCCAATTTCAGGGAATTAATAATTAGAGGCAGTTTTTAAAATGTTTTATTACCCTCTTCCCACTTATCTCCGTACACAAAAAATGGATTTCAAATATGAAATATTAAATTTAAAAAACTAGTTATGGAATGTAATAGCTGAACACAGAATGGGAGATTTAAAGGGGCCATTTTGGCAGAAATAGTGTCTTGCTCTAACAGCAGCTTGAGGTTACTTTCTGCAGAGATGCACAGTGGCGAAGCTAAGGTTAAAAAGTCAATGGCATAATATTCATTTTTACTATAAATGGTGCCTAGTACAGAAACAGAAAGTTCCTTACAGCTTCAAGTAGAGTTATGACTAAATTAGAAATACCACCACTGAATCAGTCCTTTCTATGCCAGCAGGCAGTATCTGTCAAGCCCACTCTGGGCTCCAGGCGTGGACCCTCCCGTGCCCGTGATGACTCAAGGCGGGGGAGGTCTGATGGCTCTGGAAATTGAGGCCTGTTAAAGAAGAGGGGGAACATTGGGGTCTCAGATGGGTAGGGGACGATGTGCGGGGTCTCGTGTGTTCGTGTGCTCGCCGTCAGCCTCTCCCTGGCGCCGTTGGCTTCTCCTGCTGCTCCTCGAGACTCTTCATTTTGCGGTCAGACTGGTCCAGACTGTTGTGCCTCAGCAGTGCTGATGGGGTCCGGTGTTGCAAGGTCTTCTCGGTCTGTGGGTCTACTGGGTGAGTTGGTGGTCGTTGGGGTCCCTGGAGGGTGTGGGTTAAGTCTTGGGACCTCGGAACCGGGACAGTATCCTCCTAACATGTTGTGCTGGAATAAAATAAATGTAATCTGGTGTCATTTTTCATTTGTTGGTCATCCCAGGCCCCAAGGACATCAAATTAGCTACGACCAGGGCCAGGGCTTGGTGGTGGCTCCTACCTGGTGGAATGAGCTCCCAGGGGAGATCCGGGCCCTGCGGGACCTTATGCAGTTCCGCAGGGCCTGCAAGACTGAGCTCTTCTGCCAGGCTTTTGAGTAGGAGCCGCCATCCCGTCATGGGCTCCTGAAGGACACATTGATGAGGCCCTGAGGAAGAACCTGACAATTGCAAAGAAGATCTTATAAGCCATCGCCATTGGGCACAAACATCATGGGAAGTATCACCTGGAACTGTGTGGATTCCATCTTGGACTCATGGCATTAGTATTGATTGAGCACCGTTGTTTTTAAGTGTCGGATGTTTTATTATGTATTTTATGTCTTAAGCTTACTATGTATTATATGTTTTTACTATGGCATGGTTAATTACCTTGCCTGTGTTAGTCGCCCTGAGCCCATTGGGGAAGGTGGGATATAAATGTGAAAAATAAATAAATAAATACAAAATAAATAAATAAATTTGCAATTGAAACTGGGATATGCTAATGCAGTGGACTTTCCTGAGCAGCATATGCTAATTCATACAAAATTATCTTCATGCCTGCTGTGTTATTTGTTTTTATTAGTGTGTGCCCCCCCTCCACTTTCTCTCCATAGAGACTAAGGGTGCATCCAGACAGTGATTTTGAAAGTACAAATCCCTCTCCCACTGTTTACTCGTGTCATTGCTTTTGTTCCTTATTGCTCTCCTCTCTGTGTTTCCATACTATGGGTCATTGCCAGCTTATGGTTGGGTGAGCTGCTACATTGCTGAAATAGAGATACCACAGTACAAAAATGATGTTCTTGTATTTTGGCCTCCCACATGCAAGAATCTAACCATGAGCATTAGGGGTACTTTTTAAAAAATGAAGTGGTTTTGCTGTATTGTGATCACCAGTCTTTAGAGGTAAATTATTCTAAATCCAAGGTCTTGGTCTTCAGAAAGACTCATCTAATATTAACACTCCCTGGGGGGGGGGAGCGGAAGAGAATGGATGTACAACTGTTAGGAAACACTCACCGAGGCGAGTTCAGGCGTTTGGGCGCATATTCAGAGACTTTCAAAATATTTGTCAAAGTAAACAATCGAGAAAGATGGCGGGGAAGAGGACGGAGAAAGAGAAACCTTTGAAATTGAAACTAACGGAGAGCCCCAAACCGGAAGGAACCAACGAGCTGGCAAAGACTTTGGCATAATCCATGTGCCCCCTACTGGACCAGATGAATAACCTCAAGGAGCAGATGTCAAAACTGACTCAGTGTATCACCACGCAGCAAACACAGATAACCGAGACACTTAAAATGATGAATGAAACAGCTGAGAAGGTGAAAGAAGTGGACGCTATGGCACAAAAGTTGAAAAAGAAAGTTCAAAAGCTGGAAAAGAAGCAAGTTTCTACGGAAAATCAGCTGCTACAATTACAAATGAAAAAGGCTAATATGATCCTTCGCTTCCAGGGCATGCCAGAGACTAAGGGAGAGAATCTGAAGGAACTAATGAGTGAAATATTGGCCCCAGTGACAGATATGATGGCGGAATTCCTGTTAAATGAAATGGATGTGGCCTACAGATCATATTCAGGATATATAAAGAAAAATAATCTGCCTGGGGAAATTGTGGTAAGATTCTCGAAGAAACATATGAGGGATACAATCCTGAAAGCAGTATCTGGAGCACCCCTGAATGTTTCAGAACATTGAAAGACATTCCATTTGAGATAAGACAAAGAAGAAAGAAATATAAAGAATTAATTCTTTTTCTGCAGAGAAATGCAATTGGATATAGATGGTTAACTCCAGAAGGCGTAACCTTCAAAATTAAGGACAAAAAAGAAAAGATTGACTCTGTTCAGAAAGCACGGGAAATTTTAAGAGTTTAGTTGGGGGGGGGCTAGGGGAAGAAGGGAAAAAAGGGGAGGGCAGCAAGTCAAATGGCGAGCTGGACTCAGAATCTTCCGGGGAGGACTCTCTCTCAGAGAAAGGGGCAGCAGCCCCTAAAAGTCCTTATAAGCTTCGGAAGAGATTAGGCAAGGAGAAGTAAAGGCTGAAGGACTCTGAATTGTGCCTTTAAAAA
>NW_015169172.1:1159432-1178459 GCF_001447785.1 Gekko japonicus
CCCTACACACAATACTCTCTACCTCTGGAGGTTGTGGACAGGGAAACTTCCATTAATTCCCCAGTCCAGCTGACTGTGGAGTGGCTGAATTTCTGCTGCCTCCCAGGGACGAAGACTGCCTTGGGACAATCCCTGTTTTCCCGCACTTTTTGGCCTTGGGGCAGCTGGGAACTGTAGGCCAGCAGATGAGGAAGCCCCATTCAACCCAGTAAGTGATACCCCTGCAGGCCCCTCTCTGGAACTACAGCTCAATTAAACCTGATGGGGGAACATTTTAAACAAAGAACCACAGCCATCTGTAAGGCTCTCTCCTCCGCTGATCTTCTCCTGACGGCTGAAGAAGGCTGGTCAGGCAAATGGCTGCTCTGCTGCTGAGGTAAACTGTTCAGATTGGAGTTTTGGCGGGAGCTGGCTCTGTGGGCAGGACTCAGGCACACCTTCTGATGGGCAGTTCAGGCAGCCAACTGATTTTGGCAAGCATAGAATGTTGTCATGCAAAAAGACGTTTATATATAAGGACAGGATTTGCCTTGCTGTTCCCTCAGAGTGTCAAGCAGTTATGTTTGAATGCTTGTTTGAAAGCTCGTTTGAATGCTTTCCCTTCTGTGAGTTTTTATGGCAGGTTTCTTGATATTTCCTTTTCAGATAGATTTTGTCAGTGTGGTTCTGGCATTATCAACACCACCTTACACATAATGGTGGACTGCCCCTTGCTTTAAAAAGACTCAGAGGTGGATTTTGGTGCACGATAACATCTTGCCAGATTCAGTTTCCCCAACCCCACTTTCTTATGTAAAAAAAGTGCCAGTACTTGTAAATAAGGTTGCACCAATTCCGCCTCCCTCTGCAGATTCCCATTAGGCTGTTCCTAAGGGTCCACGCTCTTTCTCTGGCTGACTGGGGGAGGCCAGTGCACAAGG
Organism: Gekko japonicus; assembly: GCF_001447785.1. Lineage (NCBI taxonomy): Eukaryota > Metazoa > Chordata > Lepidosauria > Squamata > Gekkonidae > Gekko > Gekko japonicus. The sequence goes on from NW_015169172.1 coordinate 1,160,353, forward strand.
TTTAGAATTTGGGAGAAATTGGGGGGGGGGTGCCAAAAAAAAGCTGTGAAGATTAGTAACTGCTATCTAGTTGTGCCCTTAGTTATCACAGAAAAATTACAGAGGTTACCCCTCTCCTCAAGTCTGTGCATACTGACATGATGGTGATAACCATCTGAGATTACAGAAGCATTTGTGAAGATCCAAGGGTTTTAAGTGCAACCCTTCCCCTAAAATAAGACAATTAAACGCACACATACAAACATGCCACAACTATTACCCCATGTTATTCAGATAAGAATGTGTCACAGAGAAAAGAAGCGGCAGATAGAAGAATTTATTGGTGAAAGTAAAGAGAGAACCACGAAAACTGGACAATAAGAGAAGGAGTACCTTTGGGTGGTTGGCCAGTGAACCCCCACAGACAGAAGTCACCCTCCCTTATGCCATACAGCTGTATTAATCCTTAAGAGGTACACTAAGAACAAGAATAAGTTGGAAAGGGTGAAAATTGATTTGAAGCATAGGAAAGTGATACTTCCTAAATGGTCCATTTTGTAAATATTGCCAGCTTTTTCAAGGTTCAAAGACACCTTACATAATGCAATGCACAGTGTAGGCGTGAGAAGGCTCTCTGAGTCATGGTGCTGAGGCTGATTTAAGGAGACCTATTAAAATAGCAGCATGTGCCAAGTAATATCTAGAGAACAAAAGAAACATTGAAGGTCACCTATTTCTTTGTTGATAATAACACAAAAGCCTGAAATGTCACCACTTGAGCTCGATTTCTGTACTACAGTGTTAAATATTCCCAACATTCTATATATGCCATGCATATCTCTTGTAAATTTGTGAATTCTGTATAATTAAAATCCCACACATCACAGCTTATAGTTTCCAGTTTTCTCCGTACAATTATAAATCACAAAATCCTGGCTGGAGAAATGAACCTGCCCCTCTATTATGTATGTTTATGTGCATGCCTGAATTTATATATGAGCTCTGAAAAGAAGAAAATTCAGCTTCTGATTTGTGCTGTTACCTAAAATGTTGTTAAAGACTCCCATTTTGTACAGCTGCAGTTTAGAAGACCATAGTTATACAGGGGTCTCACTACCAGCTATGAACGGGCAAAGCTAATTGAAAACACAAGATGGTTGTTTTTAAGGATGGATACTGTCATAGGCCCCAGAAGCTGCTCTAGTGGAGCCAGCATGCTAACACTATGGCTAGTCTTGTGGCAACAATTAGCATGTGAATAGGCCAATCAGTTTTCATGCTGCCAGGAAACTCATGGTAACTTCCATTAGTGCATCACACGCTCACACAAGTGAGGAATTTTACATTACCCTTTTTAATCCGTTTTGAAGCCGTTTTTGATCCGTCATGGAGTAAACCGGTATAGGGCTGCCATTTCACACATGGCTTTCCCCTTCCGGTAAAGAGCTGGATCTGAGGCAGTTTGCCATTTCAGACTGCACCATTTCCCCCCACATTTTCCCCGCCGTTTTTCGCCCGCGCAGGCGATCTCCGCCTTTTCTTTTTGGGGGGAACGTTCGCTTTATAATGCTATAGCGCTATAGCACTATTACAAAACACTCCAGGCATTCTATATACTGTTGTTCTGTTATAGTGCTATAGCGCTATAGCGCTATAAAGTGAACGTTAAAAAAAAACGGAGATCACCCACACTGGCGAAAAACGGCGGGAAAAAGTGCATCGGGACCGGGAGAGGAAACTGAAGACTACTTGGAAGCGGTTGACAAGTAAAACACTTCAGCCCCATTTCCTAAACGGGACAGAAGCATCTTTGTCTGAAATGACAAATATATTCCGGTAGGGAACCAGTTCTAAAACGGTTCTGTCTGAAATGACAGACCAGAAGCCGTTTGGGAACCGTTCTTCTTCCGGAATGTTAATGTATGCAGTCAACAGAACCTCAAGAGTATGAAGAATACATGTGAAGTGTTATGCACCCGTTTCTTATTTAACGTAGACCTCTCCAACTACACCATCTACCCTTATAAATAACATTTTTTATAACATTTATAACTTGCCTTTCTGCCGTCATCAGAGCCCCAAGGCAACTGACAGATTAAAAACATAAATAATAACAATGTCGTTAAAACTATTCAACCTGTAATGTATTCAGATGCTGCCCTGAATGCATGAGGATGAAGTGTGAATCATCCCATAGAGAAGCTATGCTAAGCTTCAGACGTCGGCTAGGATTCGCGCCGAAAATATTGTGTCCAATCAAATTCGAACTGTCTGTGGTGGGAACACTTGTGATTGGGCAATTATGCGAACAACCTGATAGGTTGAGAATTGTATAGTAGGTGTGGCTACATTAGCCCGGAATGTTTAAATACCGAGCAGCTGCAATGGAAAAGCTGTTCGAGCTATGAGGAGTTGTACTATGTTAGAGAAGTTGATCATCGAGCTGAATAAACCTGAGTTTTGCTGAAATCACTCTCTGACTAATTTGTTAAGTGCGGACTTAACAATTGGCGACGAGGATGGGATACTAGTGCGGGTAGGCAGCCCCGCTGGTCCCAACCCTACGACGGACAACCGCGAGCCGCAGCTCGCCGTGGCAGAGCAGCAACAGGCACCACCTGCGCTGGTGGCAGCGATTGCAGCTATGGCCAATAGCCCGAAGTTCGAAGCATTCGAACCAGCGACCGAGGACTGGGACGCTTACCTGCTGAGGTTCGGGTTCCACTTCGAAGCAAACGATATCACCACGGAGGAGAAGAAGCGAGCCACCCTCCTGAGCTCTTGTGGTAAGAGCGTGTTTGATATCGCCAGGTCCCTGGTAGCGCCAGTGGACATAGGGACAGTGCCGTTCAAAGAGCTGACTGACAAGTTGAAGGCACACTTCTCCCCGCAGCCATTGGAGATCGCGAGCCGGCACACGTTCTTCAAAAGGAACCAAACGGCCAACGAGACCTTATACAGAAAATAAACAGTAATTCTTAAAACATCAGAACAATGAGAAACGTTAACTTTTTATCTTCTACAGAGTTGAAATAAAAGATAAGTTTAATTCTATTATAGTCTTAAAATATCTTCTGATAGTTGTTTCTGACTTTGCAAATAGTCCAATATAGGCGACCAAACAGAATACCATATTTTACTTTTTTCATAAGTGAAATTATTTATAGACCAAGTAATTTTGTCCATTACATATAGTTACCATATTTTTTAATACCAAATGCTCATAGAGAATTTATATTCTGATTTCCAATGTTGCGCAATTACAAGTTTTGCTGCATGTAAGAGTAAAGCTATTCTAGTATTATTTAATGAATTTATCTGCAAATCCTTTCTGTTATTTAACAATATTACCTCAGGTTCAAAAGGTAAAGTTACTTGCGTAATATGTTTAATATTTTCTAAAACATTTTCCCCAAAAAACTTTATTTTAGAACAATGCATCCAACAATGTAAGTATGTTCCCCTATCATCACAGTTTTTCCTGCATGCAAGATTAACTTTTTAATATGTGCTAATTGGACTGGAGTTAAATACCAAAATGATAATATTTTAAAATTTTGTAAATGAATTGAGATCACTGAGGATTTGTATTCGAACGTATTCCAAATATCATTCCATGTGTCCTCCTTTATATGAGTATCCAACAATTTATTCCATCTATTCTGATAAATCAGAGGTATGCTACCTTTTTTGTGCAAGTATCTTAATCGATTTAGAGATGTTTCCTTTCCTGGTAATTTCACACTTATTAATTAACTTTTCAAAATCTGACAAAGGTTGTTTAAATAATTTTTCTAATTGAAGACATTTGCCTAAGTGAGATATCTGGAGATATTGAAACCAGTCTATTGTTGTTCCTAATTTAACTTCCAGCTCAGTCTTTTCTATAATTCTGTTATTTATTATCAGATCTTTCAATTTAGTTATCTTTGCTTTTTTCCATCTTTGAACTTTTTTGCTTTGCAAACCTAGTAAAAACCATTGTTGCCCAATAAATGGCATAAAGCATGAGTATTCTGCTACTAGATTGTTCCTTAGATTGTCCCACACTTCAAGTGATGCTTCCAGTAGGTCGTCTTGTCCAGTTTTAATCTTTCTTGATTTTTTATTTTGCCAAATTATTTCAATGAAAGTAAATGGTGTGATATAATCTTCGTGTATTACTGTCCAATTTGGAGCTGATTCTGCTTGTAACATTGTTATTATCCTATTTAAATGAATTGCGTTATAATAATCTTGTAAATTTGGTAACTGGAGTCCTCCTAAACTACGCTGTTGGCAGAGGGTATGTGCACTAATCCTGGCTTTTTTCTTATTCCACAAAAATCTTAGTAATTTATCTTGCAACTGTTTGATGATATTTGTATTAATCTTGATAGGTATTGCTCTAAAAAGAAAAATAAATTTTGGGAGCAGAAATGACATTATCCAATTGTATTGATCCATAAATGAAGGTGAGTATCTTTCCCATTTTTAAAATTTTTCTATTAATCTCTTTTTTAAAAATTTCATGATTATATTTGAGTACATGAATCATAGTAGTTGGTAATTGTACTCCTAAATATTTTATTGCTGTATCTGACCATCTGTAATTATATATTTTTGGATATTTTCTTTTTCTTCTATAGATACATTTATTGGCAATATAATTGATTTTGAAACATTAATTTTTAGACTTGAAATTTGACCAAAATTTTGTAAAATTATTTGCAATTTTTCTAAGGATTCTTTAGGATTCATTAAAAATAAAATCATATCATCTGCAAATAACATAATTTTAAATTCCCTATCATTAATTTTAATTCCTTGTACATCATTAGTATATCTTATTTTTTGTGCTAATGGCTCTATTGCTATTGCAAATAAGAGCAGTGAAAGGGGGCATCCTTGTCTCGTCTCCCTTTCGAAACCAGTAGTAAAATTTTTATCATCTTTTGTAAATGTTATTGAGTCTTGTTATCAATGTCTTGTGTTTGAGACTGGGATTTTGCTTTCCTTTGGAGATGTAGCTAAGAGATGCAGTCTTCTTTTAAGTTGGTTGGAGCGCTCTGTATTTTTTTTGTCTTGTTTTTTCGATTTTCAAGCCCAGTTTTTCCAACATTCCTTGCCCTGATTCTATGTTGTTCGCTTGTATCTTTTCACTTTTGTATATAACTTGTATTGTGGCAGCTCCTATCCATCTGTATTTTATTTTTGCGTCTTGAAGTTGAATGGTGATCTGTCTTAAGTCGCGTCTTTTGCTGACTGCTTCTGGAGGTAGATCTGGGAAGGCTTCAATCTTATGTCCCTCATAGTAGACAGCCAAGAAGGTGGATGAGATTGCAAAGAAATGCCTGATATCAACGGAAGAAATACAGAAAGTCAAGAAGAAGGTCAGTAAAGTAGAAAAACACCAAGAGAAGCAGGATAATAAATTATTATTGCTTCAAATGGAAAAATCAAACCTGACTCTTCTATTTCAAGGGTTGAAAGAATCTGAAAAGGAAGACCTCAGAGACATTCTGGCGAATGCATTGGCACCACTGACTGGCAGTGAAGTGGGAAAAATAAAAGATGAGATGGAGTTGGCCTATAGAGCCTACTCCAACTTTACAAAGAAGAATAACCTGCCAGCAGAAATGGTTGTGAAATTTACCAAGCAGCGTCTCAGAGATCAAATTTTAAAAGCAGCGTCATCAACACCTTTGAAAATTGGAGACCAGACGATCAGAATTTTGAAAGATGTTCCATTTGAAATCAGAATGAAGAGAAAGGAATATAAAGGGTTGACCATGTTCTTGCAAAGTCACCAAACTAATTATAAATGGTTGATACCCGAAGGACTTGTCTTTAAGTTTAAAGACAGAAGAGAAAAGATAGACTCCATCTTCAAGGCTCAAGACTTTTTGAAGAGGCACGCCAGCTCAGAGGATGAGGCAGAACTCGCTAAGTGGATGGCAGGAACTAGCGAAGAAGACAGCAGCTCGGAGGGAGAGGTTAAAGATGAGGAAGACAAAGGAGCGGCTAGAGGGCCAAAATACAATTTAAGAGGCAAAAAAGGGAAGCACCCCAACGTTTGAGAACCAGTTCGGAAAGCACATTAAAAGACAATACTAACCCCAAAGGGACACTATTAACATACTAACTAACCGGTTTTGAAAGATATAGAAGAAAAAGGGATTGTCCAGCTGCAGAAGAAGATTTTGACTTTGACTTTACTAATAAAAGATTAAAATACTAATTTTTAACATCACTCAACACTTTTCTTTACCCCTCTATATACCCTTCCTAACTTTCTGAAATGTAAAAGCAATAAAATTATCTCCTTTTTAGGAGAGGGGGAAAAAAATCTTATGTCCCTCATAGTCAAAACAGCCTTTTTCTCTAGCAACAGCCATGATTTGTTTGCGGACTCTATAATCCAGTGCAGATACTACTATGTCCTGTGGACCTTTTCTGTAGGGATTTTTAGGGGCTCCTATATGGAATGCCTTTACTATTACAGGAACCATGTCGTCTTTCAGTTGTAAAATGTCAGCCATCCAACTTGCTATAAAGTCACTTAATTCTTACTCTTTATTAAGCTGTTCCAGAAATCCAAGTAACTTTATATTATTCTTACTCATTTCCATATCAAGTGTTAAGATCTTATTATTTAAAACATCATTTTCTTTTTGTAGGTTAATGTTCTCCTCTTGGACAGTCTCGGCTAACATTAGTGCGCATTCTGCTTTCTTCTGTGTCTCAGAAATCGTTTTTTGTTATGTTTCCCAATTGAACATGTACCGGTTTTAATAAGGCACTTAATTTTAACATCAGTCTGTCCTCCATGTCTACTAAGTCAATTTTTGTAAGGGGAGAAAGAATCTCCACATCTTTAATAGTCTCAGAAATTTCTTCAGTGTTTCCGTTCGCCATTTTGTCCTTGCCTCGCTTCCCACCCTACCTCTATTGCCGTCTTTTATTTATGCAATATATTGGCTTACTGGTCATGATTTTGCAGCAAAATGGTCAGAGTTCAAAGTTCTTTGTTTTGAATTGGTTTGTTGTTGAGTCTGAGTACCTTTTTCCGGTGATTTTCTATTTGCTTGGGGTAGGTTGGGAGAGAGCTCTCAGTTTAGGCGTCCATCTTGTTTCACACGATGCCACACACCCCTACCTCCTCCCGTTTCTGTCACTTGACCTCTCAATATAATTTTAGCTACTTTGGGCAGATGCTTGATGTATCTGATGAAATGAGCTCTCTCACAAAAACATATGCTGGAATAAATGTCATTAGTCTTTTGCTACTTTTGACTGTAATGGTATTTGCACATAACTCTCACTGAATGTTGTTCAAAGTAATAGATTAAAAAACAATAACAGAAACAGGCCTCCATGGTTATTGTATTTGTAGGAAAAGATTAATATACATCATTAAATGAAAACCATCTCCAATTTATTCAAATATCACTTTCGGTTCCTGCATGCTTCCATCTTTGAATTGCAAACGTGCTTCTAAAAGCAGAATTCTATGACTATATGCAGGCATACTAACAGACTCTTAGCATAAATACAGTCCAATCAAAGACTTATACCTAAGTGAGGACATTAGATTGCTTTTTTTTTTCTTTCTTTACAAAAGTTTTTTTCTTCTACAAATGAGGAAGACAACTAGCCTTTTAAATATCCCACAGAACTGGAAGAGATTTGCACCCTGCCTGGTGGAACATGCTCCCAGTCGAGATTAGGGCCCTGCAGGATCTTCTTCAATTCCACAGGGCCTGTAAGATGGAGCTGTTCTGTCAGGCCTTCGGTTGAGGCAGCGGATGTCTCTATATGGCCTCCCTGAGGTGGTTGTCACCCATCTACTTATCAGTCCAAATAATATGCCAGGGAACCCACAGTCAGTTGATTTGTTATAAGTGTGACTGTGTTTTAATGTTTATTAATTTTAAATTGTTTACATTGTTTAATTTTAATTGTATTGATTGTATGTTTTATGATTTTACCCGCCCTGAGCCTGCTTGTGGGATGGGCGGGCTATAAATATAAATGATGATGATGATGATGATGATGATGAGGAGGAGGAGGAGGAGGAGGAGGAGGAGTTTAGACAATGAATTCAAAACCATGCCAAAGAAACAAAACTATTTTACAAGGGACAATTCTGAAAGGTCTTAATATTTGTGACTATGAGGTCTTACATACATTTCCCATGCAATCCTATACAGAGTTGTAGTATAAATTCACTAACACTGAACTCCTTTCACATTCACTTTCTACAAATAGCCTAAAAATTCTATATTTTAATGAACAAAACAAATGCTTTTCCCAAGGTAACAATGTCTAAAATATTTTCTTCCCTCCAAGAAATAGGAACAAGCTGCAGTACTTGCACAAGTTGGCCAAGATTTTCTGCTAAGATATACACTAAGATTTAATTATTACAATATATAGTTATCAAATTCCTATTTATGAATGCTAGATCCTACTGGAGAATCTGAAAATGCCAGTTCTGATACAGTAGTTATTCTCAAATATATTTCTAAACTACTTGCCGCGGTGGCTCAGAGGTTAAGATACTGAGCTGCAGACTGGAAGGTCTGTAGTTTGGCAGTTTGAGAATCTAGTGCCTCATGATGGAGTGAGGTCCTGTCTCTGGCCCCAGCTCCTGGCAGCCTAGCAGTTTGAAAACAAGAAGTTGCAAGTAGATAAATACGTACCACTTTGGTGGGAAGGTAACATTGTTCCGTGTGCCTTGGCGTTTAGTCATGCTGGCCACAGGACCACGGAAATGTCTTCGGACAGCGCTGGCTCTCCAGCTTGGAAATGTAGATGAGCACCACCCCCTAGAGTCAGATTTGACTAGCTTTTGAGCAAGGGAAACCTTTACTATCAGGATCTTATTCTTAATACAAAGTCACCAGTGAACATTGTAGAGATCTGTGAAGGACTTGCTTCACTACTACTTGTTAGATTTATGTTAGCCTTACTGGTAAGATGATAGTGGGGCAATTGTGCAGTAAAAAAATTCTAGATAGATTTCTGAAACACCAGGTGATTGCCTAAAGCAGAGGTCAGCAACCCGCGGCTCCGGAGCCGCATGCGGCTCTTTGGAACGTTTGCCTCGGCTCCGGGAGGTGACTGTGACAGCTTCATGTATCCCAGCAGCCCTTGCGAGTCGCCGAATGACGAAATCTCGCAGCTGCGCTTTGGGATGTCTGCGCGCCGCTCTGCCTCCGCCCCGCCTCCTCTCAGTGAGCTTTACGGGATGTAATGCTTTTAGTCCGATAGGAGGCGGGGCGGAGGCGGAGGCAAACGTTCCAAAGAGCCTGTTCAAAAACACAGCGCCTTATGTAACCCGGCCCGGAGGGCTCCCTGCGCGCTCTCCCGCCGCCGAAGGCCGGGCCACCCCAAGCCCCCGACACCCTGCCAGCCCGGCGCGGCACTCTGCAGCCCACTTCCCCCCCCCAAGAAGCCTGCGTGCGGAGGGAGGGGGCTTCAGGGCAAGAGGGGCCTCCAGGGGAGGGGGGGGGGCAGGCTTTTAATTTACCCCCAACACACCGCAGAGGGGGCGGCGGCGGCAGGCATAGCAACCGAGGCCGGCTTGCCTCCGGCGTCGCCGCTCGCCTGGCGCAACAGCCCGCCTGGGTGCACCCGAACTTGTTCCGCTCGGCTCCCCCGCGGGCAGGCGGCTTGCAAGGGCTCTCGCGCGCGCGCGCACCGGGATGGGGGTGGAGAGGTTGCAATGCACCAGCTGCCCAGCCCCCGCCACCGGATACTTCTCACCCTGATGCCCATCACCGCCCGGCGCCCGCCCAGCCAGGCCGGCGGCGGCAGGAGCAGCAGCCGCCCCTCCACGCCCCCGGCGCCGAGGAAGAGGAGGAGGGTTTTTGCAGGGGGGAGCGAATGGGGGAGGCTGTGCAATGGGGGGGGAGCAGAAAGGCTGGCCGCAGGGGTCGGGGGGGAGAGCGCCTCTGGTTTCCGGCGCTGCAAGGGGACCGCGCGCCTGGCCGCCTGCGCCCTTGCAAGGGGGCGACGGATGAGACCGGGAGGGGAGGAAGGGGGGGCTCCTGGACAGCCGGCGGAGAGACCCGGAAACCTCCAGGAAGTGGCGGGGCCAGGCGGAGGATTGCACACACACATACACACCCCGGCTGAGCAGCCGCCGCCACCGCCTCCTCCGGGGCGCGCGGTCGAACCCAAGCCAGGCAGCCAGTCCGGAGAGCGTGCCTTGCTGGCTTTCTGATGGAAGAGGCGGCCCAAGCCAGCCCCAGACGCCCGGCCTGCCGGCTTCGGGAAAGGGCCGCCGGGCGATGCGCGGATGGGCCCGGGCGCCTCTGCCCCCTTCGGAGGGGGTTCCCTGCTACCCAGCGCCCCCCTTTCCCCTCCCGGACTAGCTTTCCTTTCTCTCCTGCCCTGCCCGGCTCTCCCCCGCTCTTCCGTTTTAGCCTCACAACAGCCCTGCGAGGTAGGTGAGGCTGAGATAGAAAGATTGTATATAGTTATAGCATTAAGGTAAGAAACAATATATGCAGTGTTATATTTGTTTTAAATGTCGCAATGGTTTTACGGCTCCCGGGTTTTTTTTTCCTGTCGGAAACGGGTCCAAGTGGCTCTTTATGTCTTAAAGGTTGCAGACCCCTGGCCTAAAGGCATCCCCGTGGTAGAAAAATAGGGATAAGTCAGGCACCAGTCCCCATTGTGTACCGCTTCCTACTCTGCTTTTCAAATTATGTCATTTTACTACAGGCTAAAATGTGTTTTAGCTTTAATGCACACTTACCTTTGCACATAATAATGAAGCCTAAATCTTGTTGGCCTCAAAGGTACTGGGTTAGATACACTGCAAACAGAAAGGCATTTGCACTTGTGTGATGGATGAGTGTAATTTCCCCGATCCCTCCTTTCTGCACCACATCCCACGTTCTTCCTAATGGTTCCTAGGGATTGTGGGAGAGGGGCTATAGAAAGAATGGAGAGAGGACAAAGATCCCAAGAAAGATTTCAATTCAACCCATTAAATAGCCTCCAACTCAAAGCCCTAGGCTTATGCAGTTTCAAAAATCAGGCTTTAAGCAAAGTATAGCATCTACTCTGAAACAGCATAGTATTGCTGGCTATTTTGAGAATTGTTACAGTGTACTAACTTGCTTCACATGTGATATTGGGAACAGGGTAATAACTGTAGATATCCTGAATGATTTGAGGGGAACAAAAGCGTCACTGATGGAAATCTAATTTATTCAGCCATGGCAAATATCTCATTTTACTGAAATATGAGGAAATTAATAGTTTCCAAATGCTGAAGGTGCTTGATCGAAGCTACAAATGTCAAAGTGGCAAGAATTTGGATGATAATTGCCGTACCCTGTAATTTCCAGAAGTTGCTGTTATTATAACATTGCCACTGAAATAGAAAATGGGTCCAGTAAGTTCTTTTCTGTTGACACTTTGGTTTCCCAGCATAACAAAGGAAGTTGAGAAAGAATTAAATACTAATAAGAAGAAAAGTGACCTGTATTTGTTCTGTGAATTAATGTCTATTGCCGTCCTGAGTGATTAAGAGGACTGCTGTTTTTGTAATGTCAGGCTGACTTGAACTCAAAGATTAAATCTTGCAGCCTGCCTAACACAGTTCTCTTGGGTTCCTATTTGTTAATTTTGTAGATTCTACTTGCATTTGATTCTGCTGTGAAGTGGACATTTATCTGTTTGCTGAGAGAATTTCCATCCTGCTTTTCTACTAAAATAATAATCAAAGCAGCTTACAAGTAATCTTTAAAAAATACAAAGGCACAAACCTCCCAATTCATCAAAAATCCTACCACCAGCAGCGTAACAGCAATCAATCATAAACAACTATAAAACCAGCAATAAAGTATAAATGCAGAAAAATCAATGAAATCAGAAATAACAAGCAGTTAGCAAAAAGTCAATAAAATATCAGTAGGGGAGAAAATAGGTATTAGCAGGGGTCATTTCCTCCCAGAGCACGGCGGAGCGGCGCTCCTGCAGTAAGGAGCCTCCCCCCCTCTGCCATTCCTGGCCTGCCTGCGCCATTCCTGCCCACCATTCCTGTGCCACCAACAGTTCCTCTGCCAAGCCCAGCCAACGGTCAATGGCTCGGTAGAAGGTAAGGTTTGGGCCGGCCATGCTCAGGGCTCTCTGTCTCCTTGTCGTTGTTTGTTTTTGTACATCCCCCCCCCCCCGGGGCACCGGGGCACCAGCATGCAGCAGTAGCCATCATTGTATGCTCCTCTGGGGCTGGGTCCATTCTTCCCTGAATCCCCCCCCGGTGGCCCCACAGGTTGTAGCCTCTGGTTGTAGCCCCTGGTGCTCCGCTGGGGCAGGTGGCAAGTTCTTGCCTTGTTGCTGCTAGGCTGGGGCTGGGAGGACTGGGAGAGAGATCTTCTCCGAGGGGAGGAAGGGAGGGAAAGCTGCCAGCCATTTAAAACAGGGAACAGCTGACCAGTGGTCTGCCCAGCATCAGCTATTCCTTTTATATGCCGGCAGCCAGTTCAGGGCTCTCTTTCGCTCCTCCCTGCATAAAAGAGAGACGGAGAGAACCGGAGTCTTCCAAAGGCTGCCTGCCTTTTAAGGCAAACAGCCCTGCAGGTCCCCCTGTCAGCTGTTTGCACTAAAGTCTACGACCTTGCTTGCATGCCTGCCCTTTGTCAGGGGGTGTGACATATGTAAATGAGTTATGCAAATGAGCTCCTGCAGCTCTTTTTCTATGAAATGACCCATGAATATTAGCACTGTGTCAAGAAAACAATCTGTGTCCATGGCTATCAAATCTTCACTAGAAGACCAAGGGCAAGACAAATTTTCCTGGGCAAACTTTGGATGCCATGGCTAAAAATTCTTACCAATCTCACCTTCCTTAGTATATAAGGACAGTGGCAGGTCCCAGAGAAGCTCGTGTGGGTGAAGATGATCTCTCAGGTTCCTTGTTCCTGAGCCATTTAGGGATTTAAAGAACTGGGATCTGAGTCTGGAAATAAACTGGAAACCATTGTGCAGCTGTTATGAAGCCAGGGAACTCCAGATCTCCAAATCAAATCATCACAGCTGCATTTTACAGCAGCTTATGTTTCTAGACAGTCTTACATGACCCACCTATACCCCCGCATGGGGTTGCTGATTGGTGCTTACCGAGCCACATGAATTTTATCTAAACGTAATTCTGCCCTAAATAAAGTGACAAATCTATCTCATGGTCCCATCCCAAGCCAATTCCTCAGTCCACTGGCTGCAGTGCAGGGTAGGCAAAAAACACCCCCTCTCAACCGTCAATCAGAGAAGTGGCAAAAAATTCCTACTCGACCCCCCAATAAATGAGGCCACCAGCCTATGCTTGCACTACAGACAGGGCAGGTGGGTGGGCCAAGCACGAGGTGGCAACTGCAAGGGGAGAGCGCAGCCAGCCGTTAAAGAAGCACCAGCTCTACTCTCCCTTTAAAAGTCCAGGCTGCAACTGCAGCCCTTCACCCTTCCTCCTCTCGAGGAGGCAAAGGTGGCCCTCATGAGGCATGCCATTGGCTGCCTCATGTAGGGCTGAAATGTTTCCAAGACATGTGTAACTGTGGCTTCAGAACTCCCCTTTCCAAGAACAGCTGTAGCTAGCAAACCAGCTAAAGCTGGTAAAACACACTCCTGGCCTCCTCTATGACCTGTTTTTAAAACAACAGAACTGGACCTAGGGGCTGGATCTCACAGACTACAAACTCAGTCCTTCAAGGACTGTTCGTGACCCCATCGTCTGTCCATCTCTGCCATCTCCAAAATTCTTTGTACTAGCTCTTCCTTTGAAGGAATCTTTTCAGTTTTCCAAAGTTTTGTGAGCATAATTCTAGCAAATGTCAGTATAAAGATTATCAAATAAAAATCACATTTTTAAAGCCATCAGGCAATATATTTAACAAAAAACACTCTGGTTCTAAAGGAAGCTCAACGTCCAAAATTTCTTGAATTATCTTTTGTATTCTATTCCAGAATTTGTATATTTTCTTACATCTCCACCACATAGGAAAATATGTCCAAATATTTTTCTTACATTTCCAACAATCATTTTTTACACTTGAATAACATTCAACAATTTTGACTGGAGTCCAGTGCCACCCATGAAACATTTTATAAATATTTTCTTTATAGGCAACGGCTCTAGTAAATTTCATCCGCTTACAAATCTTTGACCAATTATCCAAATCTATGTTGTGTCCTATATTTTGCATCCATTTGACCAATGGAATTTTCACAATTTCATCTTGCATATAATCTTCTAGCAAAAGAGTATACATTTTTAATCAATTTTTCATCTGTAGTCAGCCAACTCTTATTTAAATCTATTAAAGTCTCCTGAAACCCAATGGCCTGATCCTTATACTGGAAAAATCCAGATGGGTCATGAGAATGGGATTAATGGTTGGGCAATAGAAATACTGTTTCTCTAATAGTGACATTATTTAGAGAGAAAGGTAGACTAAAGGAGAGAAAGGAATAACAGTCTGGCAGCATTGTTGGTAGTTGATTCAACAACCAGATGTTTAAACAGCGGCATCATCAGGTTGGGTGGCTGGCAGATGGACTTGCTTCCTAATCCCATCATGGAAGGAGCTTCTTTTGTTTAGGTTGAGGCTGCATATGTGCTTCATCTGAGGATGTCAATATGCAAGAGGTGGGGGGGATTCCTGCATGCTGGAGAAGAGAGCTTTTCATGGCATCTGGGCAGGAATGTTCCTGGTTCTTGTCGCTGAGTATGGCTTCTCTTCTGGAACTGCTGCTGGATCTCTGTGTTAGCAGGATCCGGGAGGCTGGTCTGCATTATGGCATCTGGCTGCAGTGATGCAGGAGGAAAAGGCACCAGGTCTTCCATGGGTCCACATCTGATTAGACATGTTGCTTCAAAACAAGGCTCCCCTCGTCTGGACACATGCCTGTGTCCAGTAGGTTGTCACTTTCACATGGCTACCATTCAGTCCATTTCTCTGGCACAGTATTTGCACAGTCCAGCTTTACAGGTGTAATGTATCCGATTGCCACGTGCGCGACCGTTGGGCCATGCGGTCGCGCACAAGTCCTAAGCTTCGTTCTGTGAGAACAATAGCAGAGCGGATCCTAGCCCGCACCAACCAGAGGGCAAGGTCCGCAGCCGAGAGCCTATGAGACTAGGGGGTGTGTTTTGGTGGTGGGTTCTGGGCATATATACCGGCCTGCATGCCGGGGGTCCTTGTCTTGTTCTTCACTAAATAAAGTACTCTTGCTGAAATCACTCTTCGTTCTGAGTACTTTTCAACAGTCATAGTCCATAGCCTTTATAAATGCTGTATAAGGCAGCAGCATGGCAACACTGGAATCATCTAACTAAGACCCAGCATATGATCTAAGCAGCCAGTCACCGAATACCAGGCTCTATAAACCTGGACTTGCAAGTGGATTCCTCAGCTTGATCAATTTTTCAAACCTGTGCAGACCTGTTCCAAACTAAGCCTAAGTGCTTTGGCTTACCTAGGCTGCGGTCACACGTAACAGAAGCCACACAAGTGAGACGGAAAACAGCCAGAGTTTCCAGGCGCGATCTCACCAGCACATCTGGGAAGCGTAGCACTCCCGTGGCTCAACCGAGGCTTCCAGCCGAAACTGCGTGGCAAAAAACTAGTACCTTGGAGGTACTAGTTTCCGGAAACTGCGGGGCACGGGCGGGCGTCTGATAGCGTTTCCGGTGGCATCCGGCGCCCGCCCATGTCCCCTTGCAAATAAGGTGTTTTTTTTTTGTCCAAGTCTCTGTGGATGCGCATGCGCACCCAACGGAGCATGCGCATTTGTCATGTACACAAAAATAAAAAACAGTTTGCCGCGGCGCGTGCTTCTTCGTTGTGCGCCGGCTTGTCCTGTGATCGGCACCTCTCCCTTGCCATGGAACCTCCACGGTACCTCCACAGGACCTCCACAGGTGGTCTGATCACGTAACTGTGCAGTAGTTTGCCCCAGGGCAAACAGCCACGCTTCTCCTCTCCAGTTTCCTGCCCGTGTGACCGGGGCCCTAGTATAACTTCCTAGAATTTGACCCTGACTGCCTTGCATTACACTTCTTGCCTCTGACCCCTTCAGTTTATTTACATGTGAACTCCAAACTGAACCCATCCTGTTTCTTACCTCTCACTTGGGAATGTTCACTTAGATAACACTGCTTCATGCCATTTGTCCTACACGTGCCATTACATCCAGACCCCTGACATTTGGGCAGATTGCCTTCTTCCTTCCCTTCTTCAACATGTCGGGGCCTGGACTTACCACAGGTTCTATGTGCGGCCCTGCAGGGAGAAGGGGGAGGGCATGGAGGGCAATGGCGGCTGTGGCAGCTCTCTGTGGCAGGGTGGGGAGGCGGCTGGGCCGCAGCAAGTGTGGGAAGCTCAGTCCCACCTTGGCCCGATGTTGGGCCTATCGCGGGGGCTGGAGAGGGCTGGGGGGCGGTTGCCGCCTCTTAAGGCACTGCACCACTGTGGCTCAACATACCTTTGCTTAATTTTAAATGTATGTGAAATGTTTTCTGTGTTGCTTGAAATCCACCTACCTTGTGAGATCTCTAGGCAACTGAAAACACGAGCATTTCACCTCTAGAAACAGCAATATGGATTATACCTGTTTAGAATTCAGATGCTACAAAAAAGAAGCAAGTTTTATATCTTCTTGCCACTGGCATTTAGGATAATTAAGTACCTGTCCTAGACATATATTGACGTTTTACATCTCTACAGATAAATTGGTACATAATCCACAGTGCATTTTATGTTTTGTTTACTTGTCATCTGCCGCAACACATACTCCTGTTTTTTCTCAATCAATTGTTGCTTGTACAAGAACTTTTTTTTTTGCCTTCAAGTTGCAGCAAACTTATAGAAACCCTGTAGGGTTTTCAGGGCAAGAGATGTGCAGATGTGGTTTGCCACTGCATGCCTCTGCTGTGTAGCAACCCTAGTATTCCTTGACAATCTCCCATCCAAATACTGGCCAGGGCCAACCCTGCTTAGCTACTGAGATCTGATTAGATCAGACTAGCCTGGGCTATCCAGGTCAGGGTTTATGAGACTACATCCACAATTTCTTTGGGAATCTAGAAGCTCTGAGCCAGAGTCCCCATAAGCCTCCAGCTGCTTAGCAATATGCCACTTGGATAAATATTCTTAGGATGGTGAACAGTTAAGATTGAGAGCACCAAGTTTAAACGGTATGTTTAAACTTCATGGCCATTTGGCTCCTGCATACATTACCCAGGTAGTATTACCTTCTCTGAGATTAATAAGGAACCACATGGTAGCAGGCACCTTGACTTGTAATTGAGGTGTTTATCATATTCCTCTTGTCTGTTGAGAATCATCGCAGAGCTACGCCTAAACATAGGTTGAATATTGATTAAGCGAAACAAGATTGTGAGTCTGTGATAATCCAAATAAGTGGTTAATGAGAAAGAATTTGTTTTAGAAAGATCTAAGTAATGTAATTTAGCGAGGGGAAACCTTGATGAGGACAATTGTGCTTCAGCCCATCATGTGGAAAGATGAAATAGCTCTCAGCTGTGAAACTACTACTGACAGAAACACTCAATAACTCGAGTTTGATCTCCTTTGTCATCCAGGAAAACCTGCGGTCTTTGTTAAAAGACCTTGCCAATAAGTAGTTATACCAATCTGATGACTGAGTTAAATCTCTTATGCAGTTCTTCTATATGAACTATTTAGAACAGTTTTCAGCTTCTCCATTGCTTCTTCTGTGGCCAATACAAATAACTACAGGAAAAAACACTTGCATATCTAAAACAACTTCATACAAAATACATCTTTATCACAACACTGTTATGTCAGTTAGACATTCCCATTATACTGTACATGCAAGTGTCCATCATTGCAGTAGACATATATGATTGTCCAGTACATGGTTAAAAACTCAAAAGTTGACAATTGTTTCTTATTATTAATAAGTTTGACCCTAACCCAGTTTGACCCTAACTCACTATCCCAGTAGTGAGTGGATCTCATGATATATATGGCAGGAGAATGCCTCCCATCAGGGAAGCAGGACCCAGTGGTAAGAACAATGAGAGCCATCTTCCCCTCTGGGTAGGACAGGCAATGAGTTCTGCATATCGCTGAGGTCTGCTTCTTGAA
>NW_015169172.1:1178500-1197200 GCF_001447785.1 Gekko japonicus
GTGGCAGTGGTGATGGGTCTTGCTTGCCATACTGCTGGGTAGTGTTCCCCAGCAGGCCTAGAGAAAAGTGTCTTGCCCCTTTAAGAGAGTTTTAATGTGTGGAAATGGGCAGGTGAAGTTTTTCATGGTAAAGAGATCACCTAGTGAAGAAGCCTCTATTAAAAGGAGAGGACACTTTTTCTTCAGGCTCTTGGCAACCTTACTACTGAGGATTGTTCCCCTTAAGCCTCAAATACAGATCTTGTGTCTACTACTTTAACGGAAGCCATTCTCAGCAATATGGAGAATGAGAGCCATGTCCTTCTTTGACCAAGAGGGGAAAAGAATCAAACTAGGCTCTCCATATCATGATGGTTTGCTTCTTAAAGTCACTGTAAAAGCAACTTTATCCTTAAGTTCAATGCTATGCAACAATTTCCCTATAAGGCTGCATTTTGGATGCCGCTTGGTGTTAATCAAGCCCTAAAGGTCCCCAAATCCCCAAAGTTCAGCAATATAGCCAAACAGAAAAATTTCCCTAGAGTGCTCAGTTATGAGCTTGGTAAGGAGCTTACATATCCTCTGATAGTGTTCAGAATGCTTCCCAACATTTTGTTATGGTTCCCCATTTGTGACATTATAATACTAATCATTGCAAATAAATTTATCAATTGATAAAATTACGACTTGATACATATGACAGTGAGTGTCAGTGCTGATATAATCTTGTGAACAACCCCCAGAAAACATCTTTTAAAAAGTTAAATGCTTCTAACATGCCTTTCTTGTGTCAAACGTATACAAGTTAGCTTACAATAAGTCACACCCCACAGCCATGATATTACCATTGGAAAGTATGCAGATGGTGAGTGATTTCAGCAAAGCATACTTTATTTGGTCAGGAACAAGACACCTTGGCCGGCTCACAGGCTGGCTTATATTCCCTCAGAACCCACCACCATAACACACACCCCACTTCCCGATAGGCTATTTATAGTAACTGAGAGGCCTATTGGCCTCACGGTCTAGGACCTAGCCCTCTGATTGGGCCGGGCTAGGATCCTACTGACCCATTGTCTTTAGGCACGAAGCTTGAAGTTTTGTCCCTGGACAAGTCCGGACATGCCCGGCTCTGTCAGGGCTGGATACACTACAACCATAAAAACCTCTTACCAATAGTTGTCATCACAACACTGGAATTATAATGGAAGATAATGCGTTAGTGCGATTTTGTTCTGAATGAATAGGAGAATTGATCACTTACCTTGGTCTTGAAACTAATATATGACTAAGTTGAAATCGAAATGCTTGTTAGCATGCCTACAGTTAAAGTTAATCTGTTTTTTTTTAGATGTTGTTATTGTCTATATGTGAAAGCTATATCCATGTCTCTGCAAGATAAATTGTATGCAAAATTGTTGAAATCTGTTCATAGAAATGTTACTGAAATCTGTTTGTGAAAAAATTAATAAAAAGAACTTTAAAAAAAAAACCTCTTACATTCAACAAGTCTCAGTCCTTTGCCCCAGGCTTGAACATACTCTTCCCTGGAAGCAGACGGGGCAGTGCGGATGCATAAAATTTAAATGCTGTATTTAATCATATAAAGAGAAACCAAGCTAAATGAATGCACCTCTGGCCAGAAAAAGAGGCCACTACACATTCAGAGTGGCCCTTGAAATAGACTGTGGCAAGGGTTTCCAAAAGGCCTGTCCCTTTCATAGAAGCTTAATATGTGAGATACACAGCTGAAGCTTTTCATGGTATGGAGGTAAATAATATTGCCTGGTAAACAACATCCCATTAAGCCTCCATTTAAAAGGACAAGATATTTTTCTCCAGGCATCCCTATCTGTGACTCTAATCACACACAGAATTAGCCGTGCTAAAGGCGCAAATGCCGGGCACATTTTAAGAGCGCAATCAGATGCAAACATCTGGGAAGCATCCCACACCCGTTGGCAACCCATTTTCTCCGCCGCAGAAGCAGAGTAAAAAAACACTAGGGAAAGTCCGGCAGCAAACAGGTTTGCTATGGGCCAGGAACGGACTTTCTCCTGTGTGATCACGCCAGCGCTCTCTCATGGCATCGGGATGGTCTGATCGGGCTGAAATCACAATAAAGCATGAGCTGATCACAATCACGTGTTGAACCCAGTATATTTCACTGGCGACAAAGATGGGATCCTGATGGGCGAGCCCGCTCAAGACAGCACCGCACCGCGAGCCCCCGAGCTGTGCACCTCACACTCCTCCTGAGACCATGGCTGCTGCATCAGGACATCTCAAAACAAAACAAAAGGGATCACAGATATCCACAGGAAAAAACCACAAGCAAACTCTGTGATATGAACTACCGTACATTTATAAGATTTACATTGCTTTTCTAAAACTTTACAAAAGTGCTACAATTTGTCCAGCATTCTTACTTATACAATATTGCAAAAAAGTACACATAGTCCAACATAATGAGTACCCGGCTGTGAACTCATTTCAACTTTATAGTCTTCCTCAGATGTAATCCAATATTTAAAGGAGGTGTCAGCTTCTTAAATCCAGCTCAGCATTGTAAATTCTTAATTACCTTCATAATATCCTGGAATAAACCATAATCAATAAAACTCCACCTGAAGCTGCATGGAAAATAGTTATTTTAAACTTATAATAATTTAGTTTTGGTACTAATTTAACTTTTAGAAAACTTACTTCTGGTTACATAATGAGTGTTTATTTTGGAGCAAGCCAATCCTTTGTAGGTACAAAAAAGCCTCCTGGTTTTTACTGGCCATGCTCTCCACAAGTCCAGTTTTCTGCACACATTTTTGTACAATTTTGTGATTATTATTGAAATATTATCTAGCGCAGTTACCTCACAGTTTCTTTCTTCTTTTTGCGGTCTGTTCTGTGACTGTGACCATCATTTTTGAGCCGTGAGGAGGAGACACACCAGGTCTGCCGCCTGATTTGCCATGACCTGCATCCGTCCACAGCCCCCGCACATCCAGCAAAGATGACCACACCACCTCTCTGCGCCAGCTGTGGGGATGACCACAAACGTCGTTCCTGCTGTTTCCACAATGTGACCTGATGGACCTGCAGCAAGACCGGCCACGTCACATGTGCCTGCCACTCCAAAGGCAACCGGAGATGCACAGCGACACACCAAGAATCCACGGAGCTTATTCTTACATCCTGGAACGACACCACCCTCAGTTGGTTTGAGCGGATCCAAGTCATTAAAATGATGATCTTTCCTAAATTTCTTTTTCTGCTTCGAGCCCTCCCTCTAGCCCTCCCTAGTAAAATGGTACAACAATGGCAGAAGTCGCTGATGAATTTTGTCTGGCAGTATAAACGTCACAGAATTTCCCGTGCAACTCTAATTAAACCCAAGTCGCTTGGTGGCTTGGCTTTCCCTGACCTCTCTCGCTACTGCGATGCCACACTTCTATCAAAACTTTTAAAGCACTACTCGCCTAACTATCTGGCAGACTGGAAAACCATTGAGAATATAGGGTTCCACCCTAAATCGCTGGAGGAAGTATTATGGATGCCGCCGTTATCCCGCCCCAGAAGATCAGGATACAGTGAGCTTCTACAGGCATCTCTCGGGGCTTGGGACCGACTTAGAACTTACCTGGTCTCTCCATCTTCACCACTGCAGACGTTTTTGGGCCAGAGCTGGTTTTGCCCAGGGGATGATCCCTCGGCTTATCGCTGCTGGCGGAAGCAGGGCCTTACCAGATTTTGTGACATCATGGCCGGAGGCTGCCTACATAGTCAACAAGAAATAGAACGTAAGTTACAGGGACAGGTATCCTGGTTTGAATATGAACAAGTTAAACACTTAGTGTGTCATGACTCGCATACCCCTTTGCCGGATACGATTTTGCGCCCGTTTGAAGATTTTATGGCGGCTCAGATCTTACCTAATAGAGGATTGGTGTCAAAAGTGTATTGTCTTCTTAATTCTCAACATAAAGAAGAACAGACTGGATATCAAACAAAATGGCATAGAGATATTGGTTAGTTGCTTACCTCCAAACAGTGGACTGCGATCTGGTCTTCTCCTCTTTGCCGCTCCCGTTCCACCA
This sequence comes from Gekko japonicus, assembly GCF_001447785.1. NCBI lineage: Eukaryota > Metazoa > Chordata > Lepidosauria > Squamata > Gekkonidae > Gekko > Gekko japonicus. The sequence goes on from NW_015169172.1 coordinate 1,182,574, forward strand.
ATATTCAAATGTTAACTTATAAACTTTTATTTCGATGGTACCTGACCCCGCATCAGCTGCATGGCATCAACCTCGCGATCTCGGACAGATGTTGGAAAAATTGTGGGGGCCGTGGCACCTATATTCATTGCTGGTGGGAGTGTCCCAAGGTCCAGGCCTTCTGGAGAGAAGTCAATGCCCAAATACTTTTAATTACACGTTGTGCCCTCCAACTACAACCCTCCTTGTTCCTTTTGAATCATTGGAGCCATCCTGCCCCCAATGGGCTTATGAAAGAGTTGATAGAATTGTGTCTTGCGGCCGCTAGGAATGTTATTGCATTTCATTGGAAATCCAAGAAGACGCTGCTACTGAGTGACTGGTTCCTGAAACTGTGGGACTTCTTTTTACAGGACAAAGTTTCCACTAGCATCCTACAATCTGAAAATCAACCCGTTCCTGACAATCTTCAAGAAAAATGGATGCCCCTCTTGGAAGCCTCAGCAGCACATAAAATCGACACCTCCCTGTTTGCCCTGCATAAACACCAGGACTTGCTTTCATATTTTTAACTGTTTTTTTATATTTAATAATTTTAAAAAAGTGTGTGTGCACCTGAAAGCTCACAACCTGAATAAAACTTTGTTGGTCTAATTTTTTTTTATTAAAAAAAAGAGTCCACGGAGCTACACACCACCGCTGTCCGCTAGCATGAGGTACTAAATTATCCCTGGGACACCCCCCACTAGATAAAAGTGACTGTGCTTATAGAGGGAGTGCCTTGCAAGATGGAACTGGACATTGGGTCCTCCATCTCTGTAATATCGGAAGTGGGCACTCAGTCCACGGGGGGATCCCCACCTTAAACCCGCTGGCTTCACCCTCAGGGACTTCAAAGGGTGGGGCAAATTCCATGTTAAATACCGCTGTTTTGAGGGACTGTTGGACTTGCTAGTGGTGGAAGGATGGCTCACAAGCTTACTGGGACTATCTTGGTTCACGCCCTTGGGCTTTGAAGTAACAGGGGTGCACCATGTGGTCTCAAAGGACTTTCAGACGGTGTGTGATGAGTTCCCTGCGGTCTTTGATGGGACACTCAGTTGCTACACCGGGCTTCTGGTCTCCCTGCAACTCAACCCAGAGGTGCGGCCAATTAGGCTGAAGGCCCTTTGCCCTAAAACCCAAGATTGATGGGGAGCTGGATCGGTTGGTGGCCCAAGGGGTTTTAGAGCTGATCCCACATGCTGCAAGGGAAACCCCCATTGTAACCCCGGTCAAGTCCAATGGCAATGTCCACATCTGCACTGATTATAAATGTATCATAAACATAGCACTCCAGGACCACGCATACCCAGTTCCAGTGGTCAGCCATGTGGTGGCATCCCTAGCGAGTGGTAAGGTTTTCAGAAAACTGGACTTGGTGCAGGCCTACCAAAACCTCCTGGTAGACGATGTGATTGCAGAGGCCCAGATGATTGTAATGCACAGGGGCGCATTCCGGGTGCGGCAGCTGCAGTTCGGGGTCAGTGTTGCCCCTGGAATCTTCCAAAACCTAATGGACTTTCTCCTTAAAGGAATTCCCGGGGTCCAGCCATTTTTTGACTATGTTCTAATCACCGTACCCATGGACAAGAACTTCGCCGTTCACCTATACGCCATCCTGCAACAGTTCCATGATGCTGGTCTTAAAGTAAAAAGGGGAAAGTGCCTCCTGGGGGTCCCGCAGGTCAAGTTCCTGGGGTTCTCCGTGGACACCCAGGACATCCAACGAGATCTGCGCCATCATCAACGCCCTGACCCCAACATCTAAGCAGGAACTCCAGCTCTTCCTGGGCCTACTGAATTTCTATCATTCGTTCCTCCCCCACAAAGCTGCAATCACAGAGCCACTGCACTGGCTTTTCGACAAACGGGCCCCCTGGGTCTGCAGCCAGAAGCATGCTGCCGCATTCCATGCCATCAAGGAGCTGCTCACCTCAAATGCAGTCCTCGCCCACTTTGACAAAGCACTGCCCATCATTCTTGCGACAAAACGCATCCCTGTACGGGGTCAAAGCCATCCTCGGACACCAGCTGCAATCCCCCATTGAAGTGCACCACAAACACGTTTGCCACTGATTCACCCGCGATTGCATCTGATCACACAGTGGCAGGCTGCCCCCACAGCTCCAAGGGACTGTGTGATCGCACAACTGCGGGTCAAATTCCTATGAAGCAAATAGCCTCATTTCACTCCTCCAGTGAGCTGGGAGGTAAGGAATGGGGGAGCAGGAATCCTTACCACCACCCCCATCAAGCTAGTAGGCCCACACACCTGCTGGAAGGAAATAGGGGGTCGTGTGAATCCTCACTGCTCCCCCAAGCTTTCACCCAGGTGCAGCCTGAGAGCTGCAGCAGGCCCAGCAGTGGCAGCACAGCCTAGGAACTGTGAGAAAGTGGGGGGGGAGATGGGATTCCCCTTCCTGTGAGTCTCATCCCCCCTCCAGCTGGGAAGTAAGGAATTGGGTGGGGTGCAGTTGTCATCTCGCCGCCGCCCCCCAAGACAGCAATCACACCCAGTTGCTGGAAGGAAATCAAGGGTGTGTACAAGTCCTCATTGTCCCCTTGCTGCTGAGCTGTCACCCAAGGATAAGAGGAAGGGGAGAAATAAGGGGTAGATTGAGAAGGGGAGACAGAGAAGGGGTGGGGGCAAAATGGAGAAAGGAGTGGATTGACAGAGAAGGGGAGGGGGAAAGAGAGGTGGGGAAGATTGATAGAAGGGAAGGGAGTGAGAAAGAGGAGGAAGATTGTTAGAGAAGGGGGAAGAGGGAAGGAAGCAAAGGAGGGGAGGGATGCAACCTCTTTGCAAGTTTCGTGCGGTTACCCACTTGTCTCTGTATTAATAGCTATTTGGCCAAACCTTTGGATAATGAAATCCTGTGACTGGAGCTGTGAACAGGCAAGACAGATCTTTCTACAAACCTGGAAAAGGCCCCAGGTTTGCTAAAAGTGTGAAATTGAAAACAAAATGCATGGGGGCGGTAATGATGATAAAATGATAAAAGGAGCACCTGTAGCTTTAAGCAACAGATTTCCTCAATCACTGTTTCTAGGCAACCAAAGAATTCCAAGCTTGGTTCTGTCAGTGGCCCCTGCCACACGGCAGGGGATAAGTTGTTCAAAGCGCGGCTTTTAAAAGCCGCACCAAAGTTGAGACGCCGCGGCGGGATCTCATGGATCCCCTGGGCCGTGGCGCCTTTTCTCCCCGGCACGATCAGATGCCGGGGAGAAAACACAGTTCAGACGGGGAGCCTGCCGAACTGCGCATGTCGGAGCATGTGCAGTTCGGCTAGGAGCCGGGGATGTGCCGGCGCAAAGATGCGCCTGCGATCCGACGGCCCGGCTTGCGGCGCCTCGTCGAGATGAACCACCTACCTAAGTTGATGCGCTGTTTCGGGCAGAAGGGCCGGTTCGGGGACGGAAGCACTACGCTTTGCTGTGTCCCCGAACCGTCCTTCTACCGGCCCAAATTCATCCGTGTGGACGGGGCCAGTAAAAGGCAATGGGAAGGCCTTTCCAGGCCTATTTTGGCCTTTGAGAGAGGACTCCTTGGGGCCAAGCCTGACAAGGATTGCCAGCTCCAAACTGGGAAATTATTGGAGAGTTTGTGGTGGAGTCTGAGGAGGGCAGGGTTTGGAGAGGCCTCAGCCAAACATAATGCTACAGAGTCTACCCTCTAAAGCAGTCATTTTCTCCAGGGGGACAGATCTCTGCTGTCTGGAGTTTGGTCATAATTCTGGGATATCTCCAGGTTCCACCTAGATGCTGGCAACCTTAAGTCTGGCAGCAACCTCTGGGTGACTTGATACCACTGACTTGCAGTTTGGTGTAGTGGTTAAGAGTACAGACTCTAACCTGGGAGAACCGGGTTTGATTCCCCACTCCTCCACATGCAGCTGCTGGTGTGACCTTGGGTCAGTCATAAGTTCTTTCAGAGCTGTTCTCTCAAGAACAGTTCTCAAGAGACCTCTCTCAGCCCCACCTACCTCACAGGGTGTCTGTTGTGGGGAGGGAAAGGGAAGGGGATTGTTAGCTGTTCTGAGACTCCTTCGGGTAGTGAAGGGCGGGGTATAAATCCAATCTCCTCCTCCTCTTCCTCCTCCTCTTCTTCTTCATGACTCAACTAGGCCTGGCTGCTTGCTACTCTTAAACAGCAGCCACTGTATGTAAGCCAGCATGGTGTAGTGGTTAAAGCTCTAGAGAAGGGTTTGGGAGACCCAGGTTAAAATCCACATCTTGGTGTGGAAACTCACTGGGTGATTTTGGACCAGTCACATATTTTCAGCCTAATCTACCCCACGGGGCTGTTGTGCAGACAGAAAAGAGTAGAGGAGAATAATGTAAGCTGCTTTGGTCCCCACTGTGGAGAAAGATGGGGTATAAATGAATAATAAATATAACTGAAGACAGGAGGTAGATACAAGGTAGGTTGGTGATGGTGAATCCAAAGGTAGCTAACAAAAAATCATTTAAAACCCATTAAAACAAAGTTATAAAATGAACACATACAAATGGGGCAAATACAACATGAAAACAGAATCTAATCTCATCTTTTATGTCTGTATATTATCGTGCCATCTGCTGAGTAACCTGTCAATACATGGCAAGCAAAGATTCTTGATAGCTGAATGAATACCATTACACAAATACCTCTTCCATATACTTACTCATATGCAATGCGAATGTATTTTTGCTGCTTCTGGAGCAGTGCTTGTTACTGCCTTTTATTATGTTTGAAACTTTTATTCTTTGCCAACTGAATACAGCCCACTCTTATCTAGACAAATGATTTCTGCATAGCATATAGAAGTGCTATCACATCTCCAGCCTCTAATTGATACACCTTGCATATATGTCATGGTTCTCTAGGTCAGATGCCCAGGAGACCTGTATGTAGGTTAACATTACTGTCTGTGTTTATGATGTATGGCATTAGACATTTGCGAGCAAAACTGAAACCAAGTATCTGGAAAATCTAAAGCTTAGGAGTGACAAATGCCCTCGATTCCCCAGTGCATGCTTGATACTGTAACTGAATACCTGCCAGCAACATTTATGAGCACATTTTTTCTGTATCTTAGCATTCATGCAGACAGTTTTCCTATTCATGGCTGTTACTAGGGAGCATCGTATCTCCCCTCATTACCAATAGTTGTGATTAAATCCTTCAATCAAAATAAAAAATGAGATTTGTGCATTGAATGACTGACTGTTATGGTTTCATAGGTGACAGACTAATATTCTTGGCACAGAATATATTTTGGAAAGGTGTCATCCAACAACCAGTGTCCAGAATTATATTCCAAAAGATAACTCTCAGATGTTTATTATTTATCATCTCTATGCCACTTTCAGTGAGCAAAGTGCTTTACAACTAGTCTGTCATTTATCTGTAAATAACCCTTTGTGATGGACTGGAGACACAGCCATTTGTCCAATGCTGTCAAGGCAGCAGAGCTGAGAAGAAGCATGAACTTGTTTCAAACCCAACACTAACCACTGCTCTACACGAGTTCAAAAAGTGGTCTTCACAAGAGATTACTCAGCCTGTGAGATAGATTAGTGAGACTGGTAGCAAAATATTTATGTAAACAAAATCCCATCAATTCACAAATAAATGGAGTATCATAATTCTAGAATGCCTCACCTGCAACTGAAAATTAGGTGATTTTGTTATAAAAGGTGTATTTTTTGTTAACATGCATTGTGCAATATTCTAAAGATTCATACATGTGGTCAGATATTCTGCATACTGTATTACTGTTGGAAAAATCATGTTTAATATAACACAATAGTATCTGTTCAGCTATAGCTTTAAATTCAAAGGTTGGCATGGCAACAGATGTTCCCACACTGCTGTGTCTGCCTAATGCTGCCATTTTGTTCAGGATCCCCGGAGGCTTCAGGATTAACCGCCCCCACTATTGCATTTTGAATAACTAAGTTAGGGGTTTTGTTGGCTAGAACATGAAATACACAGCTGAAGCCTGGTACGAGCTGTGTTGTTTTTTTTGTTTCATAGCTGCTCTGCAGTTTTAAAGCATGGTTTTGTACAATTGGACATATTTTAGGCAGTTCCATGATGGAATTTGGAAGAGAAGCTGGTTCAATAATTTATTCAACTCTGTTTTGTTCTTTGCCTGTTGTCCATAAACACACCATTTATTTTTTTATTTTTTTATTTGATTTCTATTCTGCCCTTTCCTGGAGGCTCAGGGTGGATTACAATACTATATATCATAATGTGTTTATCATTACTCCACTATCTAACAAAATCACAATTTAGATATTTGACTAACATCTGAAGGACGAAAAGAAAACATATATTCTCTTGATCTCCCATATGTTGGTAAATGTGGAAAGGAAAACCTAGATGTATCCCAAATTTTGAACATTCAGTCTTGACAAAAGTGTCCTTTAGAGGGCACATTGAAATTATCATTTATTAGAGTAAGATATTAACCCAAGTGTTTCAATACGGCATTAAATATAAAAGGGTCTTCTCCTCCAAAACCAATTTGGCTGTCCTCTCATTCCCTCAATAATCTGTTTCCTTCATAATCATATTTCAACAACTGAGGCAGAAGAACAGCTTCTTAAGAAGCAGTTTTGGTTGGAATGGAAAATTTGTTCACTTACCATGAATTCCCCTTCTTGGTGTTCCTAGGGCAGGACAAGCTCAAGCCATTAATATGTGAAAGCTCCTTGAAGACAGGAGAATTTTTTGTGACACTTGATGGGAAGGGCTTCTCTCTTGAATCCCAGACCAGTCCAGAAGCATTCCAACTCCTGATAACTATACTACAAAAAGTATTCCAACTCCAGAATAGCCATTAATAGTCAGAAAGACTAAAGAAACAACAGAACAAATTTAGAGTCCAGTGGCACCTTTAAGACCAACAAAGGTTTATTCAAGGTATGAGCTTTCATGTGCATGCAGACTTTTTCAAATACATTGGAATAGAAGGTAGAGTTCAAATTTATAGACAGAGGCTGAACAGCCAATTAACATGCACACCAAAGTTCATACCTTAAATAAACCTTTATTGGTCTTAAAGGCACCACTGGACTCTAAATGTGTTCTATTGCTTCAGACCAACACGGCTGACCACCTGGAACTATCTTTAAGGAAACAACAGGTAGACACAAGAACACAGAGAAAAATCCCTCCAGACATAAACTACCAAAGTGTAGCCCAGGTTGTCAGGCTATGGCAAGGAGATTGTTTCCAGGTCTCCTTCAGAATGTATATAAAAGGGAGAAGAAGACTGCCCCATCTTAGGACCAGAGTTCCCTCAAAGCTTTGTTAGTGTGAGCTAACTCACAGTATTTTAGCCTCCGGCTCACACATTTTTGTCTTAGCTCAGGAAGGATGGCTCCAGAACATATCTTTTTTGTCTTTTAAATTTTTTATTTTCTAAGCTGCAAAACTACAGGGTCAGGGTAATGGAACAACCTAAAATAAAGAGTAACAAGGATCCATAATACAGACATATAAAGTTATTGATACGTCTCTGTTATCTTAGTAGTAAAACATGAAGATTACTAATGCAAAAATGTCAAGCAAGCAATCACAATCTCTTTAACTAAGATGTGGGGGCGTGGCAATGCGGCGGAGACCGATGGTCACTTAACTTAGGAGCTCCCACGATCCTCCACCCTCCTTGCCATCGCTTAACCAGCTAATCTACCCAAAATCACACAGTTGGAATGGGGAAGAACTCTAAAACAAAAAAGGAAGCAAAAGGAGTACGCACAAGGTCGGTATCAGCTTTTTTCCCGCCCAAAAGATTACCCCAAGTAACGAGTCTTCGGAGCCCTGAAACAGTCAAAATGGCAAACGAGCGGGAAGAACCCCAGGGAGGCGGAATGGTGATAACCCAAGATGAATTTTTCACCACCTTAGAAAACTTAGAGAAGAATATGGCGGCCTACACAGCAGAATTAATTAACCCAATAGCCTCCCAATTTTCGATCAGCACGAGAAAAAGTCCCTCAGACGGCGGAATCCGCCATGGAAACCAGTCTGGCAATACAGGACAAGACTAAATACTTACTTCAACGAGAAGACTGGGCCACTGATAAAATATTGTGCCTGGACAATCAACTGAGAGCCCATAATGTTAAATTTCGGGGGATCCCGGAAAAGGCGGAGGAAAACGCAGAACTAACGTCTTTCATTGCTAACTGGTTAGCCTCTACCCTGCAACTTGAAAATGGAGTTGCTCCATTACTGGACTTTGCCTACCGCCTAGGCCCATCTCGACAACAGCATCAGAAGGCCTTTCCCAGAGACATAATAGTGAAATTCTCGCACCTCTGCACTAAGACATCCATTATGACACAGGCACGTGCTAAGGGGCATTTATTATTTAAAGGATCCAAAATCCAAGTGTTACAAGACCTGTCCCCAGAACACTGTACAGACGAAAAATCCTGAAGCCGATTACGTCCACCCTAATGGAGGCAAAGATTAAATACCGATGGGTAGCTCACTGTAAGCTGCAAGTCGTACACCAAGATCATATACTCCATGCCTCTGACTATGAGACAGGCGTAACTCTACTGAAGGTGCTGCAGCTGAAAGCTCCTGGCTTTGAAGCTTAGTCTATCAAGGACAGGTCCCACATGAGATATGGTCTAAGGAAATAAGGGCTAGTCCCTATATTAAATGTAGCAACTCTTGAGAAGAGTCTTTAGAAACCAGGAAAATAACATTACAACATAAAGAAAACTTGTATACAACAGCAGTTAAGCTGCTTCTGAGGAAGTCAAGAGACGAAATCAAATACAAGCCGGCTGCTTTGTAAAGCTTTATAAGCCTTATATTCTTTTGACTGCCAACAGCAACTGTTTTGGAATTCCACTGTTATCTTCTGGCTGTTGGCAGCAATTGACATTTTGTTGTATTATCATGTTATTGTAAAACATTAAACTTGTGAAAAATTTTGTATACTTAGATACTACTATCAAGTATAAAAGCAATTGTATTAAGCATACATAACTGATGTTCTAGAATGTATTATTGAACAGATATTGGCCCCAGTTTTGTTTTCTTTGGAGCTCCTGAAAATGCACATCACACGGATGACTATTCTGACAAGCCTAAGGGAAACTTGAGATGGCATAGAGCGGAGAGACACAGACTCAAATGACTGTTACCTGTAGCTGAAGACTGAATGCACCTGGAAAGCACGTCCATTGTTTCATCTTAAGAACTAAGGTTTCCTGCCTTTCACATTTAAAGTTAGATATATTTTGTATGTTCATAGGCAGCAACTCTTTTGTCTCATGGAAGACTGTTAAACATTTCTATCTTTTATACTTAAAGCTGGTTACGCAGAATACTCCTTTATTAGAACATATGGAGGGGGACTGTTACAATACCTTTGCTCCTTTCCCTTTTAGTGTTGTTACTTGTTTAGGTTGTTTAGAGTTTGAAACGAATGCCCTCAGAGGAAGGGAGTTGGCCTTTGAGTTGGCTCTGTGTAACGTTCTAGTTTTAATGTTAATGTTGGTTAACCTGTGCTTTTTCCTTATGTGAAGCTCTGACATAGATCTACATAGCGAATGGATGAATCCCTCAAGTTTTTTTCAGAGGTTGGGAACACAGACTGGCTTCCGACAGGGTGTCATGTCTGTCCTGGGCCTTCAGAAGGGTCCAACATATTCCATTTTCTTGGTAAGACAAAGTACTTCCTCTGCCTCAGGAAAAGAAACTGTTTTTGGTACATATCCCTTTCTGTACTTGGTATATAATATGGTATATTTACTGGTGTTTAGCCCTAATACATTTTGGTTTAAATGACTACACAAATTAATAGTTTTACGTCTCTGAATTGCAGAGGCTTGAATTACTGTATTAAAAAAAAGATAATTGTTCCAGCCCTGATGAATCAAAAACAAGATGTTATTTTCTTGCAGGAAACCCACCTAAACACTAAACATCAAAAGATTTTTAATTCCACCAAATACCCCTATCAATTCCTAGCCCCAGGCATGTCAAAATCTAGGGGGGTGGCTATTATTATAAGTACAAATGTTAGATTACAAATGGAAAAGGTTATGAAAAACCCCAAAGGAAGATTTTTGTTCATGACTGGGACTCTAAATGGAGAGAGGAGGACTCTAGCCTCAGTGTATGCCCAAAATGAGGGACAAATACACTTTTTTGAGGAAGTCTTGGTGAAACTAAATTATTTCAGTTCCGACCCTTTTATTATAGGTGGTGACCTTAACTATATTACCAATTCTCTTGTAGGCAGATCCAGCCTTAAACATGGAGGACCAAAAAGACAAAAGACACCCAAAGAGTATGACACTCCATTGGCGAAACTGCTTCACAAATTTAATCTCAGCGACCTGTGGCGGGTCAGGAATGGGGGTGAGAGAGACTACACTTATTTTTCAGTTCAGCATCAGGTACATACTCGTATTGACCCACTCCAGTATTTTTGCCAAGAAAACCCCATGGACAGTATCAAAAGGCTAAAAGATATGACACTGGAGGATGAGCCCCTCAGGTCGGAAGGTGTCCAATATGCTACTGGGGAAGAGCAGAGGGCAAGTACAAGTAACCCCAGAAAGAGTGAAGCGGCTGGGCCAAAGCCGAAAGGACGCTCAGTTGTGGATGTGTCTGATGGTGAAAGGAAAGTCCGATGCTGCAAAGAACAATACTGCATAGGAACCTGGAATGTAAGATCTATGAATCAAGGTAAGCTTGACGTGGTGAAAAATGAGATGGCAAGACTAAACATCGATATCTTCGGAATCAGTTAACTAAAGTGGACAGGAATGGGCGAATTTAACTCAGAAGACCATTATATCTACTACTGTGGCCAGGAATCTCGTAGAAAAAATGGTGTGGCCTTTATAGTCAACAAGAGAGTGCAAAAGGCAGTACTGGGATACAATCTCAAAAAAGACAGAATGATTTCGGTCCGATTCCAAGGCAAACCATTCAACATCACAGTAATCCAAGTCTATGCCCCAACCACTGATGCAGAAGAGGCTGAAGTGGACCGGTTCTATGAAGACCTACAACACCTCCTAGAACTAACACCAAAAAATGATGTCCTCATCATCATAGGGGACTGGAATGCTAAAGTAGGAAGTCAAAAGGTAACCGGAATAACAGACAAGTTTGGCCTTGGAAAGCAAAATGAAGCAGGGCAAAGGTTAACAGAGTTTTGTCAAGAGAACACACTGGTCATAGCGAACACCCTTTTCCAACAACCTAAGAGGCGACTCTACACATGGACATCACCAGATGGGCAACACCGAAATCAGATTGACTATATAATTTGCAGTCAAAGATGGAGAAGCTCTATCCAGTCAGTAAAAACAAGACCTGGAGCTGACTGTGGTTCAGATCATGAGCTACTCATTGCAAAATTCAGACTTAAACTGAAGAAAATTGGGAAAACCACGAGGCCATTCAGGTTTGACCTAGATCGCATCCCTGATGAATATACAGTAGAGGTGAAGAATAGATTCAAGGGTCTGGATTTGATAGATAGAGTGCCTGAAGAACTATGGACAGAGGTTCGTGACATCGTACAGGAGGCAGCAATCACCACCATCCCAAAGAAAAAGAAATGTAAGAAAGCAAAGTGGCTTTCTGATGAGGCTTTACAAATAGCAGAGGAAAGAAGGAAAGCGAAAGGCAAAGGCGAAAAGGAAAGATTTACCCAACTGAACGCAGATTTCCAGAGAACAGCAAGGAGAGATAAGGAGGCCTTCCTGAATGAACAGTGCAAAGTAATAGAAGAAAACAATAGAATGGGAAGGACTAGAGATCTCTTCAAGAAAATTGGAGAAATCAAGGGAGCGTTCCATGCAAAGCTGGCCATGATAAAGGACAAAAACGGTAGGGACCTAACAGAAGCAGAAGAGATTAGGAAAAGATGGCAAGAATACACAGAAGAACTATACAAGAAAGACCTCAATGTCCTTGACAAACACGACGGTATAATCACTGACCTTGAGCCAGACATCCTGGAATGTGAAGTTAAATGGGCCTTAGAAAGCATTACTAACAACAAAGCTAGTGGAGGTGATGGTATTCCAGCTGAGCTATTCAAAGTCTTAGAAGATGATGCTGTTAAAGTTCTGCACTCCATTTGCCAGCAAATTTGGAAAACGCAACAGTGGCCACAGGATTGGAAAAGATCAGTATACATTCCAATCCCAAAGAAGGGCAATGCCAAGGAATGTTCAAACTATCGCACAATTGCACTCATATCACACGCTAGCAAGGTCATGCTCAAGATCCTACAAGCTAGGCTTCAACAGTACGTGGATAGAGAACTACCAGAAGTACAAGCTGGGTTTCGAAGAGGTAGAGGAACGAGAGATCATATTGCCAACATTCGCTGGATTATGGAGAAAGCAAGAGAGTACCAGAAAAATATCTACTTCTGCTTCATTGACTATGCTAAAGCCTTTGACTGTGTGGATCACAACAAACTATGGCAGGTCCTTAAAGAGATGGGAGTACCAGACCACCTCACATGTCTCTTGAGAAACCTGTATAAGGGCCAAGAAGCGACAGTTAGAACCGGATACGGAACAACTGATTGGTTCAGCATAGGAAAAGGAGTACGACAAGGATGTATACTGTCACCTTGCTTATTTAATATATATGCAGAGTACATCATGCGAAATGCTGGCCTGGATGAATCACAAGCGGGAATTAAGATTGCTGGGGAAAAGATCAACAACCTCAGATATGCAGATGATACCACTCTAATGGCTGAAAGTGAAAAGGATCTAAAGAGCCTCTTGCTCAGAGTAAAAGAGGAGAGCGCAAAAGTGGGCTTGAAGCTCAACATCAAAAAAACTAAGATCATGGCATCCGGCCCCATCACTCCTTGGCAAATAGAAGGGGAAGCTGTGGAAGTAGTGACAGACTTCACGTTCCTGGGATCCCAGATCACCGCAGACTGTGACTGCAGCCATGAAATTAAAAGACGCCTGCTCCTTGGGAGGAAAGCGATGGCGAACCTAAACAGCATGATAAAAAGTAGAGACATCACCCTGCCAACAAAAGTCCGCATGGTCAAAGCAATGGCATTTCCAGTAGTCATGTATGGCTGCAAAAGTTGGACTATAAAGAAGGCCGAGCGCCGAAGAATAGATTCTTTTGAACTGTGGTGCTGGAGAAGACTCTTGAGAGTCCCTTGGACTGCAAGAAGATCAAATCAATCAATCCTAAAAGAAATCAACCCTGACTGTTCCCTGGAAGGCCAGATAATGAAACTGAAGCTCAAATACTTTGGCCACCAAATGGGGATGGAGCACTCACTGGAGAAGACCCTGATGCTGGGAAAGATTGAAGGTCAAAGAAGATGGGGATGGCAAAGGATGAGATGGTTAGACAGTGTCATCGATGCAACAAAAATGAAATTGAGCAAACTTCAGAGGACGGCGGAAGACAGGAGGGCCTGGCGTGATCTTGTCCATGGGTTGTTTTTTTTTATAGAACTCAACTGTGCAACTGAACAACAACACAGCTAACATAGGAATTTGTCTCAGGTCTGACCATTCCCCGGTAACATGCACTATGCAACAGATGGAGAAAGATGCACGCTATCACACTTGGAAATTAGACAATTCACTTTTATTACTTCCGGCTTTCTCAGAAAACATAGAAAAAAACATTAAGGCTTTTTTAAAAATCCATTCCAACTACAAGACTTCGTCACACGTGGTGTGGGATGCATTTAAAGCCTTCTTGCATGGCACGATCATATCGCAAACCATAGCCTACAAAAGAGAAAGAGCCAGATTGGAAGCATACATCATTACATATATTGGAGAATTGGAAACTAAATTTAAGATGTACCGGGGGGGGGGACATACCAGAAATTACTTATAGAACGGAAAAAACTGGAGACTTTGGAAACTTCTGCAATCCAAAAACAATTGGTGTACACTAAACAAAGATATTGGCAAGCCGGACCCCGGTCCCTCCGCCTTTTAGCTTGGAAGGTGAGGAAGAAGAGAACTACCAATACTCTTCTTGAAATTAGAGATAAGCAAGGTAATACACCAAAATTTTAAAAGTCTTTTATAATTTTTATCAAACTCTTTACTCTTCTACAAAGCCAAAGCAGTTAGACATTAAAAAAAAAATTCTTAAAATATCCTCTGAAAAATACCTTGCCTGAGACTCATGAGGACTGGCTAGACACACCATTTTCTGCCCAGGAGATTAGTAATACGATAAGATCTCTCAAAAACAATAAAACTCCGGGGACGGACGGTTTCACAGCCGAGTTCTATAAAAAGCACCAGGCAGGTTCTATCACTCATAGACATATGTAACAATGTTTTGCAAACAGGGTCGCTACCCCCAACATGGAATTTGGCCAAAATAGTAGTTATTTTGAAGAAAGACAAAGACTCTCTTAGCCCGGGTTCCTACCGCCCAATATCCTTGTTAAATGTTGACTACAAAATTTTTACGGCCACCCTTGCCTCTAGATTAAGTAAAATAATTAGTTGCTATATTAATTTTGATCAGACAGGATTAATCCCAGGGCGTGACATTACAGATAATAATAGGAAAATTATAGATATTATACACTTCTTCCATTGAATACAAA
>NW_015169172.1:1197216-1210260 GCF_001447785.1 Gekko japonicus
CTCTTCCTTTGTTCTATCAGTGGACATGGAAAAAGCGTTTGATTCGGTAGAACCGGGATATTTAGAAATCCTCTTGCAAGTTATGAACTTTGGTCCCCTATTCCAGACAGCCGTTAAGGCCATGTATTCATCACCACGAGCGTACATTCAAATCAATAATTCAGATACTGAAACATTTATTTTAGCCAGAAGAACGAGACAGGGATGTCCCCTTTCACCCCTTTTATTTGTGCTGGTGATTGAACCTCTTGCACAGGCTATACTAGACCACCCACAAATACAAGGAATAGAGATTGGCCACAAGACCATGAAATTGAGCCTGTTTGCTGATGATCTAGCCTTAACACTGACAAACCCAGAACAATCTCTGCCCCCTCTGCAAGAACTTTTAGATATATTCGGTAAGATTTCTGGACTAAAGGCCAGTCCCTCTAAGACCCAAATATATCCTGTTCTGCTTACACAAGAACATAAAGAATACCTTCTGACAAATTACACCTTTAGCTGGACTGTTAAACCTTGGTCTTACTTAGGCATTAAAATCCCAATTAAAATAGATGAGCTGTTTAAGGTGCCACTTATCAATCTTTTAAAAGATCAGCACCTAAAGGGGGCTACTGCTTCATCATCATGGAAGGTTTTGGCCCGGGAGAGGGATGGATCAGGGGCGCAGCAAATGGGCACGAGCACACCGCAACATTTGGGAATCGGCGTGCACCCATCCCCGATCCGTCCCTTCAGGCCTAAAGCGCACATCAAAAAAGAACCTGCAAAAGAGCAGGACTTACCCAGAACACCGCAGCAAGTGCGGCCGTGGGATCGCCGGCGCGCCAGTCTTCAGTAGCAATCCAGGCTCCCGGCCGAACTGCGCAAGCGCACACATGCGCAGCTCGGCTGCCTCACTCTCCCTTCAATGGCTTTCCCCTGGCATCTGATCATGCTGGGGAGGAACTGCGTGGCGACTCAGGGGATCTATCTGATCCCGCCGCTGCATGTCTCTTTTGGTGCGGCTTTAAAAAGCCACACTTCGGCCGTGCTTTCTCCCCCCATGTGGCGGGGGCCACAGATTATTAAAACTTTCATTTTCCCAAAAATTTCTATTTTTGTTTCACTCTTTACCTTTAGCTATACCTAAAGACCAATTCAAGGCCTGGCAACGAGCTCTCTCTAAATACATTTGGAATTCAGCCAGACCTAGAATATGTATTAACACCCTGAAAAGACCGACTTACAAAGGAGGCCTGGCTCTCCCAGACCTTGCTTTATATCATGAAGCAGTCACCTTGATGGGCTTGTTGAAACTTTATGACTCTGATCTGATATTAGATTGGAAGACGGTGGAACACCAATACTTAAACAGAAACCCTTTACAATCAATGCTATGGGAAAAGCCTACTATTAGACCTAAAGAAGCTACCCTAAGCCCCTTTTTGGCTAATACTTTTAAAGTGTGAGACAGACGCAGAGCATTATTAGCTCCATCACCCTCTCCATTGACTTCATTTACTTACCAATCTTGGTTTCCTCTGGCCAGACAGTCAGGAACTTTCAGGGTGTTGTACGCACATCATATTACGTGCTTTGTTGATGTTTTGCAGGGAAATGAGTTAGCCACTAAAGAGATATTGGAACAAAAATACCAATGTCATCTCTCCTGGTTTGAATATTCGCAATTGACATCATTATTTGGGACTTGGGACTTGGGCAACAAAAAACTACGCCCACTTACCATGTTTGAGATGTTTAAGGGGAAAAAGCGCTCAGTAACACACGGGGAAATATCTATTCTATATAAATTATTGATAGAGTCCTACTCATCGCAGTACCAGAAGAATTGGCAAAAAGATTGTTCTTTCAAATTGACAGACAAAGACTGGGCTAAGAACTGGTCTTCTACCACTCTTGGCTCAAACCCTTTAAATATTCATCTCCAGGCTTACAAGGTATTATTGCG
The DNA here is from genome assembly GCF_001447785.1 of Gekko japonicus. Taxonomy (NCBI): domain Eukaryota; kingdom Metazoa; phylum Chordata; class Lepidosauria; order Squamata; family Gekkonidae; genus Gekko; species Gekko japonicus. The sequence goes on from NW_015169172.1 coordinate 1,199,171, forward strand.
ATGGTACACCACGCCAGAAACACTACACTATATATCCCCTGCATATTCTCCCCTTTGTTGGAAAAATTGCGGTGCCCATGGTTTGTTCCTCCATTGTTGGTGGGACTGTAAAGTGGTATCTAAATTTTGGACAGAAGTTTTGCATCATGTCAAAGTGATCAGAAGCTATGAAATTGATAGGACACCAGAAACAGTACTACTAGACTTACAGAGGGACAACACCATCCCTTTCTTACATCGAGAACTTATATCCTTACTTCTACTAGCTGCCAAGACAATAATAGCGGCTAGTTGGAAGGACACTGCCCCGATAGCAATAAATAGATCGATTGCTAAAATTTGGGAAATGTTGCCTATGGATAAGATTGCTGACTCTATTCAGACCACCGACAATGCTGTAGTCTGACCTAGTAAGTTAATTATATGGCTGCCTTTTATTGAACATGTGGTGGAGAACTCGCCTTACCTTAGGGCCTCTATACCTAACAAATATCGAGATATACTTACCTTTATGTAATAAAGCTAAGGCGGGCTAGCAAAAGGTCAGACTAGATATCTTTTATTATATCATGGATACTGGCATGTTTTTAAACTATACTCAAAAGATGTAAGATGCCTGACTAACGAAACAGATTTTCAGGGCACGTATATATTCGCATTGTATGTCGTTGATACCACTACACAATGGTTATCCAAGTTTGAATGTTAATGTTGTGTTGTTTCTATGTTAAATCAATAAAACATATTTTAAAAAAACCCTAAGGTGTGAATATCATAAAATTGAAGTTATACAACAGGCTATCAGAGTTAATCTATTTTGCAATTTCCTTTCCTCTTATCAAAGTCCAAATCAAATTTTAGTTCTGCTTTAGGCTTAGAGAGTTTTGCCAGATTCTTCGAGATGGTATCGCAGCCCTCCCCATCTTTCTCTTCTACTTCTTCTTCTGTGTCTTTGTTCTCCTCCACTTTCTCAGGTCCATCTTCCGCTTTCTGTAGTTGCTTCAGGAACATCCACTTTATTTCTTTCTCGCTGAAATTTCTTTAGTTCCTTTTGCAACATATCCAGCTTGACATTAAGGTTGGTCATCTGGTCCAGTAGAGGGCGCAAAGCTACAGCAGTCAGTTTGGGAAAGTCTGTGGTTACTTCCGGCCTGGTGACCGGTGACGCTGTGCTGGCATTATAAGTTTCGCTTTCGATGCCATTTTTTCTGCTTGCTGCATCATTGTTTATACAAGAGGAAAGTTTAAAAGTTCTCCATAATAGAATTATTTAAAGTAACATAGAGGTTAAAGCTACTAACCCATCAATGAACTGTTGTTAGCAGTAAGATAGGTGTTATGTTAATGAGCATAATGATACCTCCTTAAGTATTTAGATAATGTTAACTAATGTTTGTTTTTATTCCTTTTGCTCTTCTCATCATATTGTTATATTCTTGTATTGTTACATGTGGAAAACCTTGAATAAAACTTTGTTGATATTAAAAAAAAGTTCTCCTTAAGTCTGGAATTTATCACTTTCTTGCTGGTCCGCCACACACTTCATTGCAATCCACTTCCTTCGAGCCACCCTTTCAGCCTTCTGCTTTAAACTCAGTCATTTTGGGATCGGGCATTCCCCTCCCCCTTCCACTTGTTTGGGGCTTTGGGGCGGCTTTACTAGTAACAATTTATCGATCGTTTGCTGGATCATGGCTTCACTCACGTTTGTACTTGCGTTCGCTTGGTATGTAGAGAGGATTGGTTCTCAGGATCCTTATACGCTCTTGGTGCCATGCTGGCTCTGTGCCGCAGGGGCCTATCGGGGGCAAAAAGGTGCCTCAATCCTTTGGCTTCCCTCTTGGGAAAGGCACCTCTCATGCCCCAAGCTGACACCCCCCTACAAGGGGTCCGGGGGATCCAAGATCAACTCGGACTCCCCCCCATTGGCACATTTGCAGGGCACTCACATCAGAGCTGCGATAGAGCACACCCGCTCTGCGAGTCGCCAAAACCAGTTAGTTAAAGAAGCTAATTAAATGGGTCAATTAAAAATGCAGAACTTGTATTATAAAAGGGTGACTCCTGCTGGTTAAAGTAAAATAACATATCTTGACGGAATAAGGAAATTTAAAGGTTTAAATATTCTGTAAAAATTTCCTGATGAACCAAAAATGAAGAATAAAGTATAATTCAATATATCTACAGAAGCTTTATGCCATAGGCCACTTTATAATATTAGAAAAGTGTATATATAAGAGCTTGTGAAAACAGTGCCATAATACTGTATTTTTCTAGAAATTCAATGTAAAGATAGATCACAGAATGCCAGCAAGGGTGTTTTTGTAACATATATGCCTGTATAAATATAAGAAAACCAACTTTGTAACAGAACTGATAGATTTTATACTGAAAATGAACTTCGCCCCTTTGTGTGTATAAAGTTCATTCAAAGGTGAATCTGGGGAAATAGCAAAAGAGGATACATCAATCACTTTTAATGAGCAAAGTACCTGCATTGTAAAGTTGGGACGCAGCCAAGTAACATACTTTTTGTCAAATATGTGATTGATGACTGACCAGACAAAGAAATCTGAACTGAGCATGCCTAAATGATGTCAACAATGATGTAAAGTGAGGAGGAGCAAGAAGAGCATATAAGCAAGATCCCTGCTGTAACATACTGAACATCCACGCTGAATTTCTTTGCTGTGAGATGTTCCTTATTCAAATAAATCTTTTTTTAAACCCTTTATTGCCTGAAATAGTTTATTTCACTGTGTGATTTTTTTGGCTAGCTACACACAAGTCAAAGAACCTTAGCACCCTCAGGGCGTTGGCATCAGTAGTGTGGCCCACAGGCTCTAGGGAGGCCTAGAGTATTGGAGTAGTTATCAGGGCCTACATTTCCCAGGTTCCCTCTGGACCCTCTGGACCCTGTGATTGTTTAACAGAGGATTTTGGAGGGAAAACTACACCAGCAGGAGAGCAGAGGGAGGTGCCTGGGAAGAAGAGACAAAAGGCCTTGCCCAAAGTGGGAGGGTGTTCTCTCTCAGGGAGCAGGGCTGGTGAGGCTGCTGCAGAAAGAGGGATCCCTCATCCAAAAGAGGTGAGTCAGTCTGAGACCAGGTACCTAGAGAAGTATAGGACAGTATAGTCAGATGTGTTAGGATTTATTATTTTACTGATTTACCTACCTTTACTTTGCTAATTTTTCCTACATGTTTTTGAAGTATATTTGTTATTAAATCTCTTTAATAAAACTAATTTGTTACTCTGCCTGGGTCCCCACGCCTCATTTGGTCACATATAAAGGGAAACTTACTGGAAAATTACTGTATAAAGGGGTAGGATGGGTGCTTTCGGCCCTCCCAAGGACACCCATACCAGAGTAGTGGCAGCCATTAGAGAACCTTTCTAGCCACTGCCTGCAACAGGGACTTAAAGAACTCCAGCATAATATGCTAAGAAATAACCATCCCTCTTTCAACTGCCCAGTCCTAACATGAAATCCTGACTTAGGCATTCCTAAATTCCTGTCTTGGGGGGGGGCAATTTATTGAATTAATGAATAACAAACAATAACATATAGATTAGTAGAATCATAGAGTTGGAAGGGATCTCCAGGGTCATCTAGTCCAATCCCTTCACAATTCAGGAAATTCACAAATACCTCCCCCCACACCCCCAGTGACCACTGTTCCATGCCCAAAAGATGACCAAAAAAAACCCCTCTAGGATCTCCAACCAAATTGGCATGGAGAAAAATTGCTTCCTGACCCCAAAGTGACAATCAGCATTTTCCTGGGCATGTAAGAAACGGCCACAAGAACTAAGCACTGATGCAACCCTTTCTGCCCTCCCTCACATGATCTGCCTAAGTTCACAGAATCAGCATTACTGTCAGATGGCCATCTAGCCTCTGTTTGAAAACCTCCTAAGGAGCAGAGCCCACCACCTGCCAAGGAAGGAAGTTCCATTGAGGAACTGCTTTGTCAGGAAGTTCTTCCTAATGTTTAGCCAAACACTCTTCTGCTTTACTTTCAACTCGTTGGTTCTGGTACAGCCTTCTGGGGCAGCAGAAAACAACTCCACACCATCCATTATATGGCAGCAACTCAAGTACTTGAAGATGGTTATTATATCATGAAAGTTCATACCTTGAGTAAACCTTTGTTGGTCGTAAAGTTGCCACAGGAATCTAAATTTGTTCTGCTGCTTCAGACCAACACGGCTGACTACCTGTATGTATCACCTTTCAGTCATCCCCCTCTCCAGGCTAAACATACCCAGCTCCATCAACCTTTCCTCATAGGACTTGGTCTCCAGACCCCTCACCATCTTCGTTGCCCTCTTCTGGACACATTCTAGCTTGTCTATATCCTTCTTAAATTGTGGTGCCCAAAACTGAACACGATACTCTAGGTGAGATCTAACCAGAGCAGAGTAGCATGCAGAGTAGTTAACATTCAATAATAATAATAATAATAATAATTGTTGTGTATTCAAATTGACCTGAATGCATCAAATGTATGAACTGAATGTAATATGAAACATCTCATTGACATGTAATGCAAAGCTTCGTCCTGGGCTAGGATTCTAATGTAACCAATAGGAGCACTAGCCCAGGAAGCAATGTCCAATCACTCTGAACAAGCTCCCGGAGCGGGAACGTCCGTGATTGGCCTTTATTGGTTCAACCGCATTGGTTGTTAATTGTACAGTAGGCGTGGCTACATTAGCCGGGAATGTTTAAAAGCAGGACAGCTGCAATGTTAGAGCTGTTCTGGCTGACTGATGTTGATCCGTGTTGGAGTTGTGTTTGTTCTGAAGAATAAAGCCGCATTCTTGCTGAAATCACTCTCCGACTATTTGTTAAGCTCACGACATAATAATAATAATAATAATAATAATAATAATAATAATAATCTCATAGGTTACATGCATTGCTTGAGTATCTAGATGGTAAAGTACAAGAATACTTAATCTAAGTTTCCTATTAACTTGCTACAGATGCATAGCTATGGGATTAAAGGGTGTTTGAAAAGAGTGTCTGTTCCTTATATTCCCCCAGTGATTGGGTGAAAGGGGACTTGTCTACCATGCTTTCAAGGTTTTCAGTCCTTTCAGTACAACTAGAAACAAGAGTGTTTTCTAATGCCCTGATCTTGGCTAGTATTTGGGTGACCTCCAAGGAATACCAGGCCTGCAAAGCAGAGGCAGGCAATAGCAAATCACTTCTTGTCTTTAAAAAAAAGTCTAGCTCACCATCTAGTAGTGCATTATGCTAAAAGAGCAAGAACTTCTGGCTGCCAGACACACACAATGCCATAACTATTATTATTGTTGTTGTTATTATTCTAATGGGGTTTCCTGGAAAGTAGGAAAGCACAGTGTCCTCGTATTGAAGATACACCACTCTTGTAATCAGGTATTGACTATGACTAGAAATTCAGGTCTGAGATGATAAGCAAGGTGAGGAAGGAATCCTTGAGACTTTCTTCCTTGCATGTAAATTGGTCCAGCTTCAGATTTTCTCCTTGATCATTTCAATGGAGGTCCCAGGTTCAATCCCCAAAATCTCCAGTTAAAAGTATCAGACAGTAGGCAGTGTGAAAGACCTTGGCCTGAGACTCTGGAGACCCAGGCAGTACTGACCTTGAGGGTCTGATTCATTAAGGCAGCTTCATGTGTGTTCATGTACATGTACAGCATACAGCAAAAGATAAAGCAACATTTGTAGGTGGGCGATTCATGATCAGATCTCTTTTTGTGTGTGTGTGTGTGTGTGTGTGTTAGAGCCAGTGTGGTGTAGTGGTCAAACTGGAATCTGGGAGACTCCAGCTAATCCCCACTCTGCCATGGAAGCTTGCTGGGTGACTTTGGGCTAGTCACACACTGCCAGCCTAACCCACCTCACAGGGTTGTTGTGAGGATAAAATGGAGGAGAGGAGAATGTTGTAAGCCACTTTGGGTCCCCATTGGAGAGAAAGGCAGGGTATAAATGAAGTAAATAAATAAATCCAGGTTTGAATGAACAAGCTAAGGGGCAGTTTGTGAGATTGAGTAGACTCATCCTTGCTGGACTAATGCTGCTGAGATTCGTTCATTATTTCCCAATTGTTATTCTGTAATGATGACTTTCATAAAAGTTACTAAATAAGTAAGCACAAGTTGTTGCTAGGTAACACAGGGCCATCACGTCACTGTTCTTCAGACAGAATGCACTATTAAACAGAGAGGAAAGCTAGAGAATTTCACATGCACTGTTCCAGAAAATGTATAATCATCCCTCACTTCCTTATGTTAAGCAGGTCTTATTTCTTTATATTGCCAGTGACCACCTGCATTTAACTGAGACTTACATACTGAGAGAGAGAGCTGAAGCAGCACTTCCAAAAAATAGCATAGCAATTTAATTTTCATCTTTCACATAGCAAAATCAGTCCCCACTGATATACAGCACCTTCTTTAGGTATCACACTGACATCAAAGGAATATTAGGTTAAAACAAATGCAGCCCCCCCCCCAAAGGGGGCTGTTGTTGTTAGACTTCTGCTTTCACTGTGCAAGAAGATGGTGTTGCCTTAGGGAGATTCTGCATTGGCTTTTCCCTCTGTTGTTTTAGCAAACCCACATTGGAACAGAAATTCTCCTCTGCATTGCATGCTGCTTTCACTTCCTTTGATCATCGGATTTTATGGTACCCTCTGCATTGCATGCCACTTTCACTTTCTTTGATAATCCGGTTTTATGGTACCTTCTGCATAGATTTATGGCCGTTGAGGGGTGACTTTGCAGTCAGTATGGCGTTGGCCAGGGTATTTGAATGTGGTTTGGGGCTGCACCTTTTCCTCAGTGGTTAAGAAAATGTGGAGCGAATGCCAGATGCAGAGCCAGCCAAAGATGAGTCAGAACTACAAGCCTTCAGATTTTCCTGCTTCCTCTACACTATCCAGAAAGCTGCTTCTGAGTGTCAAGGGATATGCAGTGTGGGATGCAGCACTGGATGGTGGGGCGGGAGCTGCAGCTCAAATAGCAAAATTACAGAAAGTGGCAGCCCTGGATTTACCTGGGGCTACTTTTGCAGCCATGGGTTGAGAAGCAAGTGAAAGGGGAGGGTTTCCCTTTCCTTGCTTTAGCTCCATGGCTGCAACAAGAAGCTGGATGTGCTAGCTCCAGTAGAAGGCCAGGCCAGCCAATCAGGCACCTGGGGCTGGCCAGGGGAGAGGGGACAGATCTTCCAGAAGGATGCAGAAAATGGTCTTCATTCTGGTTCGCCCCTCCCCTGTTTTGATTTGCCCCTGTTGCTGCAGCCTGTTCACAAGTGGTTCCAGCTCCCCCCCCCATCCCTGTTTTACATATCACAGTGCTGTGTCAATATGATCTTCTTACTTGTGTGCTCTTGTCACAGCTTACGTGGTTTGGGCATTGAGCCAGATCCATTTGGGGGGAGGCTGAGACTGTGTGCCTGCCTCCCCCATTCTGCGGACCCCTGTAAGGGGTCAGGAGTGGGCCATTCAGCAGTGTGCCCAGCTCAGAGGCTGTCAGCTGGCTCTCACCCTCAGGTGGCAAGGGAACCATGCAATGGCTTGTGCCCATGTGAGATCTCAGGATTTGCCATTCCACATTACTGCCCCAGCATGTGAGCTGAGGGAAGGTGGGTTTCATCGGTTGACAGGCAGTTCACACAATGCTGGACCTGTGCCCCATGCTGTGCTGGTGCTCCTGAAGTTGTATTCACTAAAGCTGTGGCCTATATTCACTCCAGTCACATTCTCAGATTGGTTTGCTCTGCACTTCATCCTCACTCCTTCCCCTGCCCCCAGGACTGCAATCATAAACCTCTATTTGTCTGAGCATAAGTGCTTGTCCAAAGCCACCTTTGAATACAAGTTGCAAGATTGTGGTCCTACATTTATAAACATGCAACACACAAAATGCCTTTCTTATACCTTGTAGTATTTCAGAAATTAACATAGAGACACACCTTCAAATATGTATGGAACATAGTCATATGGCCCACAATTCTAACTACAAGATTTTTCATTGAATGAAGTAATGTAGTAAAGCAAAAGGCATGTTTTTAAAAAAAGAGAACAGCAGGACCTAGTTTTCCCAGAACAGATATTAACCATTCAAAGGGTTTAAAAATGAAGACTGTTGTTGTTAATAATAATAATTCTCACAGTCAGATATTTGACTGGTAGATGGTGTTCTGCAATTCGAGATTTAGCCAAGTTCTTGGGAATCGTAGATATATCTTCGCAGGACTCTTGACATTCCAAGCAACACTGTCTTCTGGAGCTGAGCTCATGTTATTTGCTCAATGCCCAGAATGTCCAGGTGTTTCTTGAGACTTCTAGGCACTGGTCCAAGAGCTCCGATGACAACTGGCATGATGGTAACCTTCTTCTCCCAGAGGCACACTAACTCTATTAATAGGTCTTGGTATTTCATGATCTTCTGCTGTTCTTTCTTTTCTATTCTGCTGTCTCTTGGGATTGTACAAAAGAGCAAGAGTCCAGTAGCACCTTAAAGACTAACAAAATACCAAAATACATGGCAGGGTATGAGCTTTCGTGAGTCACTGCTCACTTCTTCAGATTCAGATACTTGTCCTTTTCTACTTATTCATACAGATGAACTAACATGGCTACCCATCTTGATCTGTCTCCTGGCATTGCAAGGTCAATGATCCAAACCCTATTTCTCGTTTTTTCTACAGTTATTATATCAATCAATCAATCAAAACCTTTATTAGGCATTCATTACAATTATATGTAAAATATTAGAATAAGTTTAAAAAGGGTTGGGAAGTTAAAATAACTAAGACAGCATAGCAAAGTGAAAGATAAGTTATCTGGATTTTTTTCCTGTTTGTTCCCATGATCTCAGGAAAATTAAAAGAAACTTAGCAACTTGACTGGTGATAAAGGAATTTTGATCGGTAAAAAGAGACAAGCCACAAATCAGAATGACTGATAAAGTTATGAATGAAGGGACTAATTAAAAGATTCCTCTGCTCAAGATGGCCATGACAGTAGAGTAGAACATGAGATATGGTTTCAGGGACTCTAGCCCGGCATGGGCAGAGCCTTCCAGCATAAGGTGTCTATGAATATCTGCCATAGAGAACTGCAGTAGGCAGGATGTCAAACCAAGTTACCATGAAGGCTCTCTGAATTTGAGGAACTCTAAGATAGGGAAAATATGCAGCTAAAGTCCCATAATCAGGAACAATACCTAAGGTCAAAGGAATCATAGAATCATAAGAGTTGGAAGGGACCTCCAAGGTCATCTAGTCCAACCCCCTTCATAACGCAGGAAATTCACAAATACCTCCCCCCACAACCCACTGACCCCTGTTCCATGCCCAGAAGATGACAAAAAAACTCCAGAATCCCCAGCCAGACTGGCCTGGAGAAAAATTGCTTCCAGACCCCAAAGTGGAGTTCAGCATTTCCCTGGGCATGTAAGAAAGGGCCTTCCTTCTCCTGATCCGCCTAAGCTCACAGAATCAGCATTGCTGTCAGATGGCCATCTAGCCTCTGTTTGAAAACCTCCAAAGAAGGAGAGCCCACCACCTCCCGAGGAAGCCTATTCTACTGAGGAACCACTCTAACTGTCAGGAACTTCTTTCTAATGTCCATCCGAAAATAATTTGATTTAATTTCAACCTGTTGGTTCTGGTCCAACTTTCTGGGGCAACTCTGCACCATACTCTGTATGACAGCCCTCTCAGTTGTCTCTTCTCCAGGCTAAACATACCCAGCTTCTTCAACCTTTCATCATAAGACTTGGTCTCCAGACCCCTCACCATCTTCATTGCACTCCTATGGACACATTCCAGCTTGTCTGTATCCTTCTTAAATTGTGGTGCCCAAAACTGAACACAGTACTCTAGGTGAGGTCTAACCAGAGCAGAGTAAAGCGATACCATCATGTCACATGATCTGTGTCCCGGGAACGGGACTCCCGACCCCCCGAGGCTCGGCTCCCCGACCCCAGACGACTGCACAGCAACACTCCCACAGCAACACTTACCAGACAGACCTCGGGAAGGTTCGGGAGGAGCAGGACAGCCGGCGGCGGGGAGCGGGGAAACCGACGGGGGGACGGGGCGAGAGGCGTCGCCAGGCGAGAGAGGAGAGCGCGCCGGGGGAAGAGACGCCGGCGTCGTCTCGCGACCACGCACAGGGCCTGGGGGCCGGGGGCGGAAGGCGAGGGCAGAGGAGACAGCGGCACGCTCCGGAGCCGGCGCGCGAGCACGCCCACGCCAACGGGCGGCGTGGAGAAGCGCCCGGCACATTGGAAGCCTGACCACACCCACGGGGGAGCGTTGCGCTCTTTGTACGGGGGCGGGGCCAGAGAGGGGGAACGACCCAAGGGAAGGCAGGGCATGCTGGGACGGGGAAGCAGGGAATAAAAGGGGGAGAAAGGAGGCGGCCAGGGATGACTCCTGGATGACGGAAGGTATAGAGAGAAGCAACCGGCTACATCCAGCAGGGAGTAGTGAGGGAACGGTGACTTAACCTTCCCCACGCTCCAGGTGTCTGAGGCCTTTATCCTCCGGGGAGGCGCGGGACGGGCAGGCAAACCAGAGTGGCAGAAGTCAGGACGTCGGGGAGTTCGAGTGACGAGGACAGTGGGGCATCGTCCTCCAGCTCCTGCGACAATCTGGACACTATACTTCTGTTGATACAGCCCAAGGAGCGCCCTCCATTGAGCCAGGCGCCACGGCCCGCGGCAACACCAGCAGCAGCAGCTGGGAGGAGCGCCGGGGCTGGGAGGAGCTCTGCCGGCTGCATGAGGAGGATGTGTGGTGGCGGCGTGGGCAGGGCATGGTGCTGTAGCTGGCCGGCGGAGGAGCAAGTGAGGGGGCGGAGGTGGAGGCAGGGGCGGCTGCTGGCACGCCTGGCCAGCGAGGGAGAAGAGAAGAGAAGAGAGAAGAGATTGGATTTATACCCCGCCCTTCACTTGGGAGTCTCAGAGCGGCTTACAAACTCCTTTCCCTTCCCCTCCCCACAACAGACACCCTGTGAGGTGGGTGGGGCTGAGAGAGCTCTGACACAAACTGCTCTTTCAGGAACAGCTGTGCCAGTGCTTGT
>NW_015169172.1:1212840-1260524 GCF_001447785.1 Gekko japonicus
ATGGAAAAAGAGATTTTGAGGAGTGGGTTGCTAAAAGCATTAAGACAAACCATCAACATTTAAAAAATATATCCAGAGCAGGAAACCAGACAGAGAAGCAGTGGGGCCTTTGGATGACAAAGGAATCAAGGGATTGCTAAAGAAAGATGGGGAGATGGCAGAGAAGCTCAATGACTTTTTTGCTTCTGTGTTCAACTGTGGAAAGTGTGGGGCATGTACTCATCATGACACAGCCCCTATTTTTAGGAAGGGAGTCTGAAGAATTCAGCCAAATTGAACTGACCAGAGATGAAGTTCTAGACCTACTGGGAATATTAAAAACCGATAAGTCTCCAGGTCCTGATGGCATACACCTGGAACTCAGATGTGAGATCATAGATCTTAAAGAACTCAGATGTGAGATCATAGATCTATTAACCTGTATATGTAAAGGTAAAGGTAAAGGTTCCCTTGCTCGAAAGCCAGTCGAATCCGACTCTAGGGTTGCGGTGCTCATCTCCGTTTCAAAGCCGAAGAGCCAGCGCTGTCCGAAGACGTTTCCGTGGTCATGTGGCCGGCATGACTAAACACCAAGGCGCACGGAACGCTGTTACCTTCCCATTGAAGTGGTACCTATTTATCTACTTGCAATTTCTTGCTTTCGAACTGCTAGGTTGGCAGGAGCTGGAACTAGAGACAGGAGCTCACCCTGTCTTGCGGCACCCGGGTCTTGAACTGCTGAACTACTGACCTTCCACAGCCTGCAGTTCAGCGTCTTAACCACTTGAGCCACCGCAGCTCCTCTGTATATGTAACCTATCACTAAATTCAACTGCTTTACCAGAAGACTGGAGAGTAGCAAATGTGACACCAATTTTTTAAAAGAGATCCAGAGGGGAACCAGGAAATTACAGGCCAGTCAGTCTAACATCTGTCCCAGGCAAATTAGTAGAAGTGTAATCAAAGATAAAATTGTTAGGCACATAGAGGAACAAAGACTGCTGAGGGGAAATCAGCATGGCTTCTGCAAAGGGAAGTCCTGCCTCACCAACCTTTTGGAGTTCTTTGAGAAAACGAACAAGTACGTAGACAATGGTGACCTGTTAGACATAATATACCTGGACTTTTAAAAGGCTTTTGACAAAGTACCTCATGAAAGATTCCTGAGTCAACTTAGCAGTCATGGGATAAGAGGACGGTTTCTCTTATAGATTAAAAACTGGTTAAATGACAGAAAACAAAGAGTAGGAATCACTGGACAGTCCTCACAATGGAGGGAAGTAAGCAGTGGGGTCCCACAAGGATTGGTATTGGGGCCAGTACTATTTAATTTATTCATCAGTTATTTGGAACTGGGGTGAGTAGTGTAGGGGCCAAGTTTGCAGATGACACCAAATTATTCAGGAGGGTGAAAACCAAGGCTGACCGTGAAGAGGTCCTCCACAAACTGGGTGAGTCCTCAAAATCTCTTTTTTCCATATTTATGCCATCAAGATTCTGAAGCTTATCAGCGTTCAGCCCTGGTCTTACTGTTTTGGGATTATGTTGGAACAAAATATTCTGGGACCTTTCAGCTGCACTCCTTTCCTGGCTACCTTAAGAGACACTGTCTGTTTTTCTACACAAGTACAAACATGTTGAGTAAATTGTCCCGGGAACGGGACTCCCGACCCCCCGAGGCTCGGCTCCCCGACCCCAGACGACTGCACAGCAACACTCCCACAGCAACACTTACCAGACAGACCTCGGGAAGGTTCGGGAGGAGCAGGACAGCCGGCGGCGGGGAGCGGGGAAACCGACGGGGGGACGGGGCGAGAGGCGTCGCCAGGCGAGAGAGGAGAGCGCGCCGGGGGAAGAGACGCCGGCGTCGTCTCGCGACCACGCACAGGGCCTGGGGGCCGGGGGCGGAAGGCGAGGGCGGAGGAGACAGCGGCAAGCCCCGGAGCCGGCGCGCGAGCACGCCCACGCCAACGGGCGGCGTGGAGAAGCGCCCGGCACATTGGAAGCCTGACCACACCCACGGGGGAGCGTTGCGCTCTTTGTACGGGGGCGGGGCCAGAGAGGGGGAACGACCCAAGGGACGGCAGGGCATGCTGGGACGGGGAAGCCGGGAATAAAAGGGGGAGAAAGGAGGCGGCCAGGGATGACTCCTGGATGACGGAAGGTATAGAGAGAAGCAACCGGCTACATCCAGCAGGGAGTAGTGAGGGAACGGTGACTTAACCTTCCCCACGCTCCAGGTGTCTGAGGCCTTTATCCTCCGGGGAGGCGCGGGACGGGCAGGCAAACCAGAGTGGCAGAAGTCAGGACGTCGGGGAGTTCGAGTGACGAGGACAGTGGGGCATCGTCCTCCAGCTCCTGCGACAATCTGGACACTATACTTCTGTTGATACAGCCCAAGGAGCGCCCTCCATTGAGCCAGGCGCCACGGCCCGCGGCAACACCAGCAGCAGCAGCTGGGAGGAGCGCCGGGGCTGGGAGGAGCTCTGCCGGCTGCATGAGGAGGATGTGTGGTGGCGGCGTGGGCAGGGCATGGTGCTGTAGCTGGCCGGCGGAGGAGCAAGTGAGGGGGCGGAGGTGGTGGGGCCGCCTTTACCTGGGTCACGGCAGAGACTCAGGTGGGCTTCCTGGTCGAGTGGCTGGGCCAGATTGAGGGGCCACTGCAGCAGGGAGCGCCCACCGACTTCGCTGGGATGGTCTCCGGGCCCCGCGAGGAGGTTGGCATCTGCGCTTGCCTAGAGTGCAGGAAAACCTTGGGCCGGCCCTGCTGGCCAGGGTGGTAAGTTGGGGGCCCCCGGCAGAAAGTCAGGTGCTGGGTCCCTAAAGGCCCCACTGTAGCTACGTGCCTGAGTTCCACAGAACTGGGATTTTTGCCACGTCAGACTTTGGTGGTGGAAAGTGCCATCAACTCACAGCTGATCTACAGTGACCCCGTAGAGTTTTCAAGGCAAGAGATGTTTAGAGGTGGTTTGCCATTGCCTGCCTCCATGTCACACCTCAGTACTCTTTGGAGGTCTCCCATCCAAATATTAAGCTGGGCTGACCATGCTTAGCTTCTGAGATCTGACAAGAGTGGGCTACCTTAGATTATTACCTGAAAATGGTGGCAATCCTGAGGGATTTGGGACAACATGAGGCCATGCACCTTCTTCAGGTTAAAGTGAAGAGAATTTCTTACTAAGTGGTCACAAGCTGATTCAAATAGGTTTATGTCTATTTATTTCTGTGGATTTAAGCCCCCAACATTGTCCAGCTGGAGTCAACTTCCTACTTACATGATTTTTCTTTTAAGAAAAACATTTTTAAGAATGTTTCAATTAAAAGTTTTAGAAGAGAGGGATGAGGGTCCCTTTTCATCCCAACAATGGACATATATTCTTCTATTGCTTTCTCCATTGTTCAAGGAATAGTCAATCCTATTAAAACCTATATTTGCCATATGAATTTTCATTGTAAAAATAAAGAAATGGGGGGGAGGATTGCTGGGCAGGGCTACTGGGTGGGGCTTGGAAAGATGAAATCCCAGGGACCTTGGTCTTGCCATGGGCCCATGGGCCCAGGTAAGTCATGTAATTTGTTTTCATTTTATATTGGTCCAGAGGGAATCATTGTTTGGGGACCTGGTGATGGGTTCATGGTGATAAGGGAGAAAATCTGATGAAAGCTTATTTTACCTTGTGCCTACTCAACAAATAGCTGCTGACAAATTTAGTTCTTCTACCAAAATAACTAGCATCCCATACTGGCCTCTCATAATTTTGATGGTCGTCTGATAAGTGGATCCCCCTTCTCACTCAGTGCTGCTGTTACGCCAACTACAGCAGAGGCTAACTAAATTTAACGTGAGTCCTGGCCAGCTATACCAAGGTCGTGTCTGAACCCAGAGTTCCAGTAATGGAAACCACACGGGTGTTTTTCCAAAACAAATAATCCTTTTACTAAGCAATATCAAAGTCACATACAGACACAAAATAATCAGTCTCACTTCGCATACACTCAAGGTTCCTTTAGAATTACAGAAATAGAAATAAAATAGTTTCTTTTACTTTAGGAGGTAGGCAGGAAAATCGGTTCATACTTGCCTGTTTCCAGAAGTCTTGTTTGTTGCAATGAAAGGTAAAGGGACAGAGAATAGTGTCTAGAAGTTTACCTAAATCACACTGTTCCAGAACCAGCCGGTCAAGTGTGTGTGTGTGTGTGTGTGTGTGTGTGCGTGTGTGTTTGTGTGTGTGTGTGTGTATCTCTTTGGCTGCAGTCCAAAAAGATCCATAATAGACAGAAATGATTGTTGCATCGCAAGAAAGGAATTCAAAGTATAGAGGAGTTGATGAGAGGAGAGGTGGCTAGCCTGAAGCATGGTCTTTGCGTTGATGGTAGAATGTGGCTAGCAAAAACCTTAACGCATGGTCTTCGCATTTTATAGTTGAATCTCCAGGTGGGTGGCACCTTGCCAAACTGTAATCCCACCTACTTACAAGTCCATCCCATAGCTTCCCTCATTGGTGCATGTGGAAAGGGACAGGTATTCTATGGGTTGGGCCAATATTTGAAATACTACACTCTATCTCATGGAATGCCGTCTGGCCAGGTGTGAAGTCTCAGCTTCCTGTATCCTCTTTGAAGTACAGATGAATCTTGGCTTTCCCAGGCGAACAAGGTACCTTCAACAGGAAACTGCAATTCAGATGCAGATCAGGTGCGGGTCCTGCGTGACATCTCGTCTCTTCAGCAATGGGGGAATTTCTCCTTCTTGGTTGTTGTCTCTGCTCACAATGGCTAACATGTGCTTCTTCTTCCCATGAGCCTTTGAGCTGAATGTGTGTAAGCTACATTAACATAAAATGCAGGCAAGTGTTCCCTAAGTGAATTCTCTCACAGTAGGTGATGCAAACAGCTTCCATTGGCCCATGGTATACAGATATGTGTGCACAGTCCATGTGTTGCGTGTGTAGCAGATATAAAACCATAAATTAGTCCATTTCTCAACACTCCTGTTATTGCCTTATGTTGGATTTCTGTGTATTGGTAAAATACCAGTATATGCATTTCCCTTCCCTCCGCAGTCCTCTGGGGTTTAAGGAAGCCACAAGACACTTGGACAGGAAATTTGGACAAAAATGCCACAAGTCATGGGGGGCCTGCAGTATGGAATCATGTGATATCCCCTCCACACACACTCACTTCCTGCTTCCATTGGCAAGATGGAAGGGGGCAGTTTCTCCTGATTTCCCCATATTTTCTGCAGTCTCCTGTAACATTTTGCACGAGAGCTTCTGTTGAGACCAAGCATCAGTTTTTTAGAGGGAGGAGTATCTTAGAAGGCTGCTAGGGATGGGAAAGATCTGCCTCTGTGAGCACCTTCTTCATGCTTCGTAGAATTCACATTTGTGCTTTTACATGCCAAGGGAGTAATTGTGGTAACATGCTTATAACACAAAAGGAACAAGAATACTTTTGTGCTACTCTAAGTAGCAAGACCTTTCCTGTAATGGTATAATAGCATTCTAGTTTTCATTGATTTAAAATTTTCGTTTAAAACATGCCAGGTTCTAACAGGATTGCAGAAGCAACCCTGTAGCATTTCAGCACCTTAAAGTAGCACAATTTAATCTTCAGCCTGAAAATGTGAGGAAGATTACAAGTCAAAGCAAATTTGCTGCTTGGACATCTGACATGCACCCGAAGGTATGAAGGAATCGAAGTGCCATTGCTGGCAAGCTCTTCCAGTGATATTTGTGAACATAACCATCCATATTATCATGGCTACACATAAAAAAAATCCTCAAGTCATAGCTACAGAATAATTTCCTTGCTGTGTTTAATGTTGACCTGAGGAAATGGAATTCGATAGTAAAGCCTGAAGAGCTTCTGAATGCACTGAAAGGAGAATCGTTCAGTTCTAGAGCAGGCAATACCAGAAGAGTGAACTACCTGGAGCTATCTTCAGATGCTATTTTTTTATACATTGTAATAAAATCCAATTTTATGACATTATAGCAAGTTATCAAAAGAAGGACATTAATCCTTCTGCACTGTGATGCCCTAGGTTTAAGGTTCTCAAATACCATTATAATGTGGGCCTCCCTAAATCAAGAGAGAAATCAGCTGGCACATCCTCTGCTACTAACAGCAGCAAAGACAACCACCACAGCTGTCTTGACTTGCTGCCCCCACGTTTATTCTGGATTGGTGCCTGTATCCAGACAGAAGCAAGGAAAAAGAGAGGAAGGAGAAATATATGGCTACAAGGCCTACAAGGAAAGGGCCTTATAGAAGTAGCTAGTTTTTTTTAATTCCCCTTTTTATTCCTTGAAGAGAGCCAGAATTCCTTGTTTCTGCCAGTGAAGAGGAGATGACAAGGATGGATTTCTGATGTCATTGATCAAAACAATATATGAAAAGGCACATAGTCTGTGCAACTGTCTGCACTACATTGGCAGAATGCAAAATGGTCACGTTTATAAAGTGTGAAATAGCCACAATTGAAAAAAAGACCAGGGAAATTGCAGGGGGGAACTGCCATGTAGAAGCCCCATTGCCACTGCACTTTATCTGCAGCCGCTTGCCCCTCCTCATGCCAAAGTCACTTCTGTTGCTACCAATCTGAGCAAAAAGTGTTTTAAGGCCTCGGCCACACGGGCAGGAAAATGCGGGGGGGGGGGGGGGGGGCGTGGCTGTTTGCCCTGGAGCAAACTAACGCGCGACTGCGCGATCAGGCATCGGGCTGAGGTCCCGTCGAGCTCCTGTGGTTAGGGGGGAGGTGCCGATCACACGACGCGGCAAGGAAGTGGAGCGGCGTGGCAAACGGGGTTGTGGGTTTTTTAAAAAAAAACTGAAATGTGCGCATGCTCCATTGGGTGCTTGTGCACATCCGTGGAGACTTGGGGGAAAAAAACCTTTTTGCGAGGGGACATAGGCGGGCGCCGGAACTACCACCGGAAACGTGATCAGACGCCCACCCTTGCTCCACGGTTTCCGGAAACTAGTACCTCCGAGGTACTAATTATTTACGCCGCATCTTCGGCAGGAAGCCTCAGGTGCACCACGGGAGCTCTACGCTTCCCAGATGTGGCGGTGAGATCACGCCTGGAAAATCTGCCTATCTTCCGTCTCTCTAGCGTGCCTAATGCTCCGTGTGACCGGGGCCATAATTGATCAGAAATTGGTTTTTCATCCCAGCTGAGCTGAAAAGGGGTTCTTGTGGCAGAATTTACTTTCAGGGGAGACTAGGCCTGTTAAATAGTGGGTTCCATGGATGAGCAGGCTTGAGTCTAGTGATCAGCTCAACTTTATTTGTGATTTCAGCAACAGCAAGACAACACTCCAGAGCCTCAGCTCTGTTAAATAGCATGCAATTGCCACACCCAAACACACCCCACTACCAGTGATAGGCTATTTATATAACATTACTACTAGACTGGTTACTTTCAGAATCCTGGCAGGCTATTGTTCTTGTGCTCCAAACTCAGCCAGTCTCTGGGGTGATTCAATCAGGAATGATTCAGTCCCAATACATAACATTTTTGTGATTCAGTTTAAATGGGCTTGTCTCTATTGTCTGGTTCATTCTCCCATAAAGCTTTGCAGTACAGCCGCTCTCAAGCAAGTGCTGACCTGCTAATGCACTCGGCCCTAAAGAATAGTTTACATTCCTAGAGCCTCCAAGACTAAACATCTAGATATCAGGAAATGTGGCTCCATGGCTCCTCCTTGACACAAGGAGAGTGTCTGGAGCTTTCTGACCTTACATACTATGAGCTGACTCCAAACAGAGTTCAGTTGGTCATCGAGGGGCATGGTCTGGGTCTTGTCACAGTCCCATTTGGCATCTGCAGTGGATTCTATAGATTACACAAGGTATATAATGCTTGCTTTTGTTTTATTCTGGGGTGCCCACCAAAGACTCTCGAGGTTTCAGTGTGAGTTTGGCTGCCAGACAGGAATATATTCCTCCTTGAATTCTATACAGTGCATTATTTCAGTTATTGGGTTTTCTGTATGTTATTGGGTTTTTCTTCTGCGTGGTTTCTAGGTTCAATACATAGTTTTAGTGTGATCCAACTCTCTCCTTCATTCTCTAGGAAAGCCTTTGATCTGGAACCAGTCTCCATCCAGCCCAGTGACATCCGAGGGGGTCTGAGTTCCCCGGATACACTCCTGGGCTCAGGAATTCCCCTAACAGATTTTTAGTGCTGCTGCTTAGAATCTAGAGTAGATGATGTATGACAGTCATAAGACCTTAGGCTTTGAGATATAGTAGTACCCATTGTTTCATATGAGAGCCAGTTTGGTGTAGTGGTTAAGTGTGCGGACTCTAATCTGGGAAAACCAGGTTTGATTCCCCACTTCTCCACTTGCACCTGGCTGGATGATCTTGGGCAAGCCATAGTTCTGTTAAGAGCTGTTCTTGAAAAAGAGCAGTTTCTGTCAAGAGCTCTCTCAGCCCCACCTACCTCACAGGGTGTCTGTTGTGGGGAGGGGAAGGAAAAGGAGTTTGTAAGCCGCTCTGAGACACCTTTGGGTAGTGAAGGGTGGGGTATAAATCCAATCTCTTCTTCTTCTTCATATTTATTTATTTATATTCATATTTATCAATTTGTACCCCGCTCACCCCCGAAGGGCTCTGAGTGGCTTACATGGTGCATGGTGCAGAGACCTAAGCAGAAACCCTAACTATGGCCACAGTACATCTGGGGTGGGGGGAGCCCTACCAGGTACCCTCCCGGCTCCGGTCGTTCGTTTATCCGGCGAATGGGCGACTTCTTCCAGTTCTCTCCGGTGCGGCTTCCACGGCCTCCGCTGTTCTTTCGGCTCTCTGGCGACTCCTCTCGGGGGCTGTTGGTTATGGGCCCTGGTGCGCAGCCGCGGTGGGTGTCACAACGTCCTTACAGCTCCGGACGTCCTCCTGCTGGCCACATCATCAGCTGCCGAGCCAACCGCCTCCTTGGGATGTCGCTGCCTCTCTTCATCTCCTCCGTGCTGACCGCTGCCGTGTTGCCGCCGCTTCTTGATTCCTCGCTCGGGTGGAGCCCAATTTCGAGGGAGGGGTACCCCCCTGTCCTCCTACGGACAGGTACCCATTTACCTAATTGCCCCGAGGGGCTTTCGGACTGCTGGGTTGGCTAACTTCTTTAGTGTTGCCTTATCATTAAGTGTAAAGTACTGGGTTCGCACATGGAGACTCGGACTATGACATGCTAACTAGACGCGTTTATTGTACTTCACAACAAGAGAACACACATGGCCTGGCAAGGGCCAACTATATACACTCCACCTGGGCACACCCACAGTTCCATTGGGGTGTTTGAATTTCCCTCCAAGGTCCTATTGGAGGACTCAGGGTGATCTAGGATCCTTGGTCCCTATTGTGTTTAGAACCAAGCTAAGGACTGAGGCTGCAGACCCCTGGTGGCGGTCCATGGACATAACACACCTCCCCCCATAGTTCCAAACCAACCTATGTCATGTAGGCTGGCGGCTAGTGCTCTCACAGGGAACGCCGGGGTGCCGGGACGGGGTTGCTTGCAACTGGCTCTGGGCGGTCAGCCGGGACACTTTGCTGCGGTGGCAGTGGCTCTTCTGGCCCCAGTGGCACGGGTGGTGCCATGGCTGGTGGTGCCTCGACTGGGTTGGTGCCTCGACCTGTGTTCGTGGGCATCTCCACAGCTGGCACACGGTGCTCGGCTGATGGACTTGTCAGGGTGCCCGGTTGCTCCGGCAGGCCCAGGAGGCTTCCTGTGGCTGGAGGGGCAGATGAGCCGGACTTCCTCTTCGTCTGAGTTGTCGGGCGTTGCTTTGGGAGACACGAGGTGTGACGCCAAAGGTGGCCAGTCACGATGGGAGGCTTCATAGGCGGTAGCGAGCTGTAGGGTGTCATCAATTTTGAGATCAGTGGTGCCTACCAGCTTGCAGTGAAGTTTGGCATTTCCCAGGCCCCAGATGAACTGGGTCAAGATGTTCTCCTCCACCTTTGTGAACCCGCAATCCATTGCATGCTCATGAAGGTTGGCCATGAAGGTGGCGGCCGTCTCGCTGGGCTTCTGGAGGCACGCTTGGAAATCCATGCATTTAGCCATAGTTGTGGGCTTGGGTGTGTAGTACTTGGTCAAGACCGCGACAATCTCCTGGTATGTATTTTCTAGGAGTGCCTTGGAACCAGGAGGCTTTTTGCTAGCTTGATAGTGGCCACCCCACAGGAGCTTAGGAGGAGAGCCCTTTTCTTGCTGGCGTCTGTGACCTCATGGTAGGCGAGATAGCAGGTTAACTGGTCTACCCACGAGTCCCAGAACTCGGGGAGTGTGGGGTCGAAGACCTCGAGGTGTCCTGGAGCGGCCGCCATGACTCTTTAGTGAAGCGGGGAGTGGTGTCCATGAGCGCTGTGCGCATTGCGGTGCTGCTCGGGAGCGATGCGGGGCGTGGCGGCTTCCACTGGATCGGTGCTCGGTGTGGTGCTGGATTAAGAGTCAGGCTTGCTCATCGGGATCCCACCTTCGTCGCCACTGTAAGTACTGGGTTTGCACATGGAGACTCAGACTACGACATGCGTTTAAAACCAAGTTAAGGACTGAAGCTGCAGACCCCTGGTGGTAGTCCGCAGACATAACATTAAGAATGCTTTGAGGATCTATGGAAGATGATACCTAAAATGATACCAAAGAATCGGCAAGAGCTGGTTTTAGCACAAAAACAGCAAAAGGACATTTCCCCATTCTTTCTCATTGCCCCCAGCATATCTTCCTCTACCTCACCTCCAGTACACTTTCTGTTATAGGCAGAGTGGTGTGGATGTGGGGGATGAGAGGGGCCCACTTTACTTACCTGGAAACAGGTATCCTCGGTCCCTTGGGTGGGGTTTGAAATTTGCTGGATTCAAATCTTGGCCTCCTTCCTTGAGCCTCAGAACAGGAGGGGAGATGAGATCACATCACCCCAGTCCTCCCTAATCCCCCTGGGACCAGCTCTGGAATTCCTTCCCTTCTCTCTCAACAGCACTGCATTCCAGGAGCAGTCCTCAACTGATCTTCGTTGGCCTGGGACTGGTTTAGTTTTAATAGCCTATCTAGCCCTTTCCAGACTCTATGTCCCTTCTGAGATTGGTTCTTTGCTTTGCAAAATGATCTTGTGTGGTTTGGGCCAGGATTGAGAGCCCTCTGGTGCCACTTGCAGGGCCAAGGCTGTATCATTCCCTATTAGCCCTCCGGAGCCATTGTTCAGCTACTGTGGCAGGGCCTCAGAGGCTCATTTGCTGCTGTCCCTGCTGGCACCAGGAGCTCCACCACAGTAGCCACCATTTGGCATAGACCTGGCCTTCCTAACTTTCTGGCTGCCACACCATGAGGTTTTGCGGCCACGGTGAGCTGCACTGGAGGAAGGATAGGCGTAATCTTCGTGGGGGTAGCGGGGCTTCAGCCCCCGCCAAAATTTTCAGGAAGATGCTCAGCCTCCCCGGGGAGCCACCCTTGCTCCTAGCAAAGCAATGCCTCTGGCCCAGCCCCAGCCCCCCCCCCCCTGGGAAATTGGAAAGTCTACACCCTTGGATGGGGATGGGCACGCTCCCCCACTAGGCACTAGGTTTGCACTAGTTGAGTGCTTCTGGACAGCAAGAATCTTCATCTTCCCTTCCGCACTTTGTCCAAACCTACTTTTAGTATGATATTTAAGTATTTTTGCCATGTTCCCCTCCACTCAGAAAGCTAATTCCTGGGGTTGTGCCCAGGTCAGCAATGAGGAGAGGGAAGGGGGTGAAATGTTTTCTCTTCCCTTTTCTGTCACCAGAGCTGCACTAGTAGCAGAGGGAGGAGAAGACCTTTTCATGTGACTCTCTGCAGGTTTCATGATGCCAGGAACAACTTTTACAGATGTTGAAAGGCGCTGCAGGGTGCATGTGTGATGAAAATATACACTATTTCTGCTAACAGAGCACTGATCCAAGCCACCAAGCCAGAAATTTAGAAGTGTTTTCCAGTGTTATTAACAATCAGTTTTGGAATTAGGAACTAAAATTTCACTACAGAAATATAACCTGGAGATAGTTCCATAAAAATTGTTATAGACAAAAGGGACGTTATTTCATGTTGCTAAATTATGTATATTTCTAACCATTAGGTATTGTATTAGTCAGTGTATGAAAAATTAGACCACAATATTATTAGAGATATTAGATGAGGGTAATGAATGTACTGCTGTACATGAAACTTCCTTTTTATGTGCTGACAAGTATCATGCTAAATGGTGTAATAAAAATCAGAAAATGGAGTCCTGGCATAATCAAGAGTTCTTTCCTCAACTGGCCTGTCTCAGAGTAATAAACCATTCTGGAGCTGTACTAGGAAGTCTCTTTTCAGATCTCCCAGGGTCATGCACTTTCCTTTACACAAAGCAATACTATGTGCAAGCTGACATGCAATCCACCAGGTTACTTGGGTTTGGTTTCTTTTTTTACAGTTCCCCAAATTGTACCTATGTGGAACATTTTGCATAGTAATATCTGTTACCTAGGCCCATGGTGAACTGCTTCTCTCCCCCCACCCCATATATATGTACACACACACATATACTCTATCACAGGGTTGTCAAACGTGCGGCCCGTGGGCCATATCCAGCCCCTGGGGGGGCTCCTATTTGGCCCGCCAAGAACTGGCTGTCTGCTGCTTCCTCCTTCCTGATTCTGGTGTCATAGCTCCTTTCCCCCAGTCTCTGCTATTTCCTGATTGGGAGAGGAGAGAAAGAAAGCCTTCCCTTGATTGGCTGAGGGCTCCTCCCCCCCTCCTCTGGGGAGGGAGGAGGAGGGAAAGACCGGGGGGGGGTGATGGAGTCTGGTAGCACTTTTAAGAAGACCAGCAACATTTTATTCTAGATATAAGGTTTTGTTTGCCTGCAGACTTCTGGGGGGGGGGGCCTAGAGAGAGCATGCCAGAAAGAGAGAGATATGGATCTCCCTTTCCATTTCTAAGAGATTGGGGGGGGGGAGAAACCTAATAGTACAGCTTGCATTTCTTATTAGTGAAAGGGAGCAAGAGTCTAGCAGCACCTTAAAGACTAACAAAGTTTCTGTCAGGGTAGGAGCTTTCATGAGTCACTGCTCACTTCTTCAGATACAGCTAGAATGGGAGTCCATCTTTCCTTATATCTTGTAGAGTGAAGTGATTTCAGATGCCAAATGACAACAGCAAGCATTGTTAATAACAGAAACAACCTAGGTCTCAATGTAGTTCAGGAGTTTGCATTGTCTTGAGCTTCATGATCAGTTGCAATTCAGCAGTCTCTCTTTCTAATCTCCCTTTGAAATTCCTTTGTAAGAGAACTGCTCCTGTTAGGTCAGCAACTGAATGTCCTGGAAGGTTAAAATGTCCCCCCACTGGTTTTTGAATGTTGTGGTTTCTAATAGCAGTAGAAAAAGTAAGAGTCCAGTAGCACCTTTAAAGACTAACAAAACTTTCGTAGGGTATGTGCTTTTATGAGTCACTGCTCACTTCTTCAGACTTATTTCCATTTATTCTTTGCATCCTCCTGGACTGAATCCTAGGTTTCATGTCTCATTACTAGTGCTGATGTCTCCATGCCTACTACCCCTCTGCATATCACACCCAATCTGATCAAGCTGGCTATTGCCATTCAGCATCTGAAATCATCTTTATAAAGTAGATATCTCCAGTACCTTGGGCTACATTTTATGGCACACATGGCCTGGCCCGGTGAAGTGACATTTATGTCAGGTCTGGCCCTTGTAACTAATGAGTTTGACACCTCTTCTCTATCATATATATACATATATGCTCTATCTGTTGTTGGACAATGGCCCGGGCTCTGCCCCAGAGATCCTGGACAGGGCATTGGGGGCCGTGACTGGGTGGCTACAGCAGAGTCGGCTGAAATTAAACAAAGACGGAGGTCCTGCACCTGAGCCAGGGGATGGGGGATGTCTGGAATCATGCTTCCTGCCTTGGATGGAGCACCACTTGTGCCGGTCCAAAAGGTGAGGAGCTTAGGGGTGATCCTGGATGCCTCACTCTCTATGGAGGCCCAGGTCACCACTGTTGCCAAGTCTGTCTTTAATCATCTTTGGCAGTTCCCTACCTCTCCCCCCAGGACTTAGCTACAGTGACCCATGCAATGGTCACTTCCAGGCTTGATTACTGTAACTTGCTTTATGCTGCGGTGGCTCAGAGGTTAAGACACTGAGCTGCAGACCAGAAGGTCTGTAGTTTGGCAGTTCGAGACCCTGGTGCCACATGACAGATTGAGCTCCTGTCTCTGGTCCCAGCTCCTGCCAGCAGTTCAAAAGCAAGAAATTGCAAGTAGATAAATAGGAGGAGGAGATTGGATTTATACCCCGCCCTTCACTTGGAGTCTCAGAGCGGCTTACAAAGTCCTTTCCCTTCCCCTCCCCACAACAGACACCCTGTGAGGTGGGTGGGGCTGAGAGAACTCTGACACAAACTGCTCTTTTTCAAGGACAGCTGTGCCAGAGCTTGTGACTGACCCAAGGTCACATCAGCAGGTGCAAGTGGAGGAGTGGGGAATCAAACCCGGTTCTCCCAGATTAGAGTCCATACACTTCACCACTACACCAAACTGGCTCACCACACTAGGTACCACTTTCACTTTGGTGGGAAGATAACAGCGTTCTGTGCTCTTTGGCATTTAGTTATGCTGGTCACATGACCACAGAAACGTCTTCAGACAATGCTGGCTCTTCGGCTTGGAAACGGAGATGAGCACCACCCCCTAGAGTCAGATTTGACTAGCTTTTGAGCAAAGGAAACCTTTACCCTTGAGGATGATCTGGAAACTCCAGCTGGTGCAAAATGAAGCAGCACGCTTGCTGACTGTGACGTCTCTGTGGGCATGCATGCAGCCAGTGCTACGCCAATTGCACTGGCTACTGATTGAGTACCGTATCCAAGGTGTTGGTACTGATCTCTAAAGCCCTGTGTGGCCAGGGACCAACTTATCTGAGGGACCGCCTTTCCCCTGTGCTCAGCAGACCTCCATCTACTGGTTGTCCCCAGCCCAAAGGATGTCTGCTTAGCCTCAACTAGGGCAAGGGCCTTTTCTGCCTTGGCCCCCGCCTGGTGGAACATGCTCCCGCCTGAGATCAGAGCCTTGTGGGACCAATTGCAATTCTGCAGGGCCTGTAAAATGGAGCTGTTCCACCTGGCTTTTGGGTGAGGCAGCGGGTGTCCATTTATTCCATCTTTTGGCCTCCCTTGCTGAAGCTTTCCATCTGATAAGATCTTATAGTCTGGTTTATGGCCCAGCTGCTCCAGTTTTGAGAGCATTGTATTTGTAAATTACAGCGCTATCTGTTCTCAACTCATATTCCTTGTTTTAAACTGTTTTAATTATTTATTTCTTGTATTGTTTTAATTGTGATTTCAAATTGCTGTTGTAATCCGCCCTGAGCCTGCTTGCAAGGAGGGCGGAATATAAATTTGAATAAATAAATACACACACACACACACACAATGTGTTCTAGAAACTGTGCCCCAGCTGCACTGCAAGAGGGCTGTGTATGTTTCCTCTCCCCTAGTAGAAAGCATCCAATACATCTTCTTCACATAATTCCTTGCTTCAAAAGCTCTGCCTCTGGGGGGGGGGGGGGGGAGCCACTTCAGCTTGTGTAAGCAGACTGAAAGATAGACTGTTAACCAAATCAATGGCCAGTATCAATAAATCATCTCAAAAACCATTCTAGAGCCATCCGTGCACAGTTTCTGGGGTTATTTATTTGAAGTGGCTGTTTGTTTATATGTCTGATCCAGAAATGCTCATCATAATGTTCATTCAGTATAACCTAGTTCAAGAATAAACACAGATTACTTTAAAAAATAGAGTGCCTTTAGAAGTTACAGGGCTTTATGGGATTATAATAAGAAAACTATTTTGCATTGATTTTGTTTACATTGTTACAATGTCTTGTTTTGTTCTGCAACAGACTTTGCATGTACAATTGAAATAATTAAACAGTTTATTCAATAAGCTGCTGAGGCAAGGGCTCCATGTATTCTGTTGAAGCTTATAACTTTGTTTTATAATAAATTACCTCCCAGCTATACATTTTGTGCTCCCATTGTCATTCTCCAGTTGGTGAAATAAGAATAAATAATAGCTGGATTTGTAAGCTCCTAATAACATGAAGGCAGCCAAGCAAGCCTTTGATATAATACAAAAGTTATATTTCCAGCATACCTAGAAAGCACAGACAGACTCACTGTTCTCTGTCAGCAAGAATAGTGAACATTAAGGAACTTTAAAACAGTACTCTGTTCCTGCAGGCCAAGGGCAGTTATTGGGTCCAAGGAGTGGTACTTTGGACTTCTGGCCTGTTGCTGCCTCCCTGGGGCTGGGTGAACTGGAACCCCTTCTGGCCCTCTGGGGGCAGTGTAAGGCTCTATTGGGAGTCTCCTGCTGAGGCCATGTTCCTGGGGAGGGGGGCTACCTACCACCCTCACTTCTCTCCCTATCTCACCTGCTGGTTGTTGGTGGGATGTCTCCTGGAGATAGTGATAGCCCTCAGCACAGCCTAGGATGGCCCTCCCCTGCTTGAAGTGGTTCATTGACAACCACCTGCCAGAGGAGCTGTGCATCCTCTTGGTTGTCAGTTGTGTCGGTTTGGAGTACCTGTAGGGGTTCTGAACAAAGCAGTCTTATGCATGTTGTATGTTGGATGAGTGTGGCTGGGTACTCTTGGCCATTGTGGTTGGCTGCTGCCTTGATCAGCATTCTCTTCTTGGTCCCTATTGTGTTCTTCGCTAGGGCTTGGGGATATGATTTCCTTTTTGCATGGCTGCCTATAGGCTATGCCACTAACACCCTGAGGGCGCTAAGGTTCTTTGACTTGTGTGGCTAGCCAATAAACCACACAGTGAAACAGGCAATTCCAGGCAATAGAGGGTAAAAAAAAAGACGCCCAGGATCCAGAAAAAAACACTGCATGTTAATTGAGATCAGCGTCCTATCTGAATTGTGATATGCTTAAGACTTGTTGTCTAACTTTTATGAAAATGAGAGCTTTGGCACCTCTATAATATCTCCTGAAGTTCATTTTTTGAAACGTTGGTAAATAATCCAGAGACGACGTTGTACCTTGGTTTATAAATTCTATTAAGTTGTGTATCATATTGTAATGCTTCAGAGCACAATACAACCAGCAATTCTTATAAGTCTTATGACTGTTGATTGCGGGTCAGACTATCACGACTGTTGGCTTTATATTTGTTTATCTGTTTTAGTCGTGTGTGTCCAGATTTTTTTGTGCCTATAGGCTATGCCACTGAAAGCAACACCCTGAGGGCGCTAAGGTTGCCTTGAAAACAGAGTCAATTGTTTCTTTCTTGTCTTTGAATTTAAAGATGACGCCTTCAGGAAAATTCCATTTATATGGAATTTTATTTTTCTGTAGGAACAATACCAAGTCTCTATATTTCTTTCTCTTCTTTTGTATTTCAAATGGAATGTCCTTCAAAATTTTTATCTCCTTGTCTTTGGGTAATTGTCAGGGTAATTCCATTTACTCCTTGTCAGAGTAATTCCATTTAATGTTTTCAATATTTGATCCCGTACTTGTCTTCTGGAGAATCTCACTACAATCTCGCCGGGCAGATTATTTTTTCGTATATATTCAGAATACGATCTGTAAATTGTATCTATTTCGCTTATCAAGAAATCCGCTTTCAAATCTGTCACCGACTCCAACACTTCACAGATGATCTTTTTCAAATCTTCCCTTTTAGATTCCTGGACACCCTGGAATCTCAAGACATAACTTGATTTATCGATTTGTATTTGCAAAATTTGAGTCTCTTCCATTATTCTCTTTTTTTCCATCACTTGGAATTGTTTATTAATTGTTTGCATATTAGCATCAACTTGTTTCACTTCTTGTTCCACTTTCTGTGTTTTTTATGGCTTCGTTTATTTGACTTTGTTGTAAGTCAAATTTTGCATGCAATGACGTCATTTGGTCCAGCAGAGGGTGCAGAGCTTCATTCAACATGCTCTGCAATTCACTAGGCATAGCACTGGCTGGACTCGCACTTCTGGGAGGAAACCGCAGCTTCGTTTGCTTTTCTTTGTCCTCCCTTCTGGGAGGCACCATGTTTAGAGATTTGTATACTTTTTGCCGTGAGTTACAAAAGTTCCGAGCATCTATACCAATGCTTGGTAAGTTCTCAAAAGTTCTCTGTTTTTGCCAGAATTGCTTTGTAATCCAGCCTCTTCTTGATCTGCTTATAAAAGGGTTATTTTTTAGTCTGCCCGAGAGAGAGTTCCCCCCCTCAGCAATATCCCGGGGGGGGTTCTCTGCTTAAATATTTGTGTCTTTGTTTAACCAACACTCACAGTTCAACATAACTTGCCTTTTATAGCTTAGAATCACTTGGCCACCAGATGCTTGATCCCAGTGTGCGCTCTTAGTACCATTGCGGTCGCTCCACAGTGGGACCGTCAGGGCTGGAGAAGCCCCCCTTTACCAGCCAGTTCGCCGGGGAAAGAGCTCTCAAAAGCCCCATGGCTAGGAGCCCAACACAAGGGCTCCAGGGGGGGTCATGGACAATCGGACCCTCTCCCAGCCACAGACGCTGGCAGGAGTCTCCTGGAGGTCTAGGAGAAACCAACTGCAATAGCAGACACCAAAACCAGCGTAGCTCGTTTATTTCAAACAGTCCCTTAAAAACTTAAATGCACACAATAACTTAGATCTATTTTGCATGGAAGACACAACTGAACTTCTATTTAACCACATCAGACTTCTTGACATACTTTTGGCCTAGCCTGTGGATCCTTGCCAGGTTAGTTTTAAGTGTATAACGGTTTGTGTTTAAGCAGGCATCTTTTTGTCTTTAACTTACTAACTTTCTATAGCAAAGCTTAAAATAATTTAGCTAGTTGCTGCTCTTCTTAATATCTTATACTATAATCTTAATAAATATTCAGCTTTAAACAAAATACAAAGTCTTAAAAACACAGACGTCAGAAGAGAGGGGATTTCTTTTCTCATAGTGTACAGCTATCCTTTGGTTCACCCCAATTAGGCTCTTCTAAAAACATCTTGACCAATTATTTCTAGATCCTTTGAAGCAGGGCTCTAGTCGGGGGGGAGCTCTCAGGTACGGAGCTCCGGAAGAGAACCTCTAGGGGGCGGGGCGGTCATGTGGTGAAGCCCCGCCCCCTTCTTTACCCCGCCCTCTGCTTCGATCCTCATTCCGTTTGGGAATGAGGATGAAGCAGGAGGGTAAGTAGCCGGGCCTTCTGACACACTTCCGGTGATGTCAGGGGGTGTGGCCTTCTGTCACTTCCGGTGATGTCAGGGGGCGTGGCATATGCAAATAAGTTATGCTAATGAGTTATGCTAATGAGCTCCGGCAGCTCTTTTTCTACAACAAGACCCCTGCTTTGAAGTAAAGGATCCCCCCATAAATCTCTAATGTTGGCAGTGGTGCTTCTTGCCATTCTAATTAAAATTCCCTTTCACAGCGATCACACCAATTTAGTTCATTTAAGTGTATAGCTTTTTCAAACAAACAAAGTATTTTCTATTTAAAATAAGCTGAAAAAGGCTAATATATAGATATTGCTTATATATTCCAGTAGTTCAATATTGATATGTTAAAGCATTCTAACCTTAAGGGAAGCTTAAGGGAACCTTAACCTAGCTGATTTTTTCGCATTTAAAATTCCTCAAAACTTCATAAGTTGTAAAAAAACCTTTGAAGCAAAAAGTCCTGCTATAAATCTTTAACTTTGATAGGTCTAGCTGGGATGGTTTGTGCCAGTCTAATTAAAAAGGTGAGGTAAGAACACCTGCTCATTAAAACATTCTTTGTATGACAATTAAATTTGATTTAAAACACCTGTTTTCTACAATTCTACTTAGTGGTTAACAGTTCATTAATTCTCCAGGAGAACCCCAAAGAATCTCTCTCATTTGAACCCTTGAATTGTCCTCTACACCACCATTTTTGATGGCATAGTATTCCAGTGGTATTGTGGGAGTTTCTACCGCTGCAGCAACTTACAGAGCTAGGTCCCATCCTGCGCCTAACCTCACCCCTTTCTGCAGCAGGTAAACCAGCAAATGTCCAGCAGCTAGCTAGTGACTATGCAGCCATTTCCTTTGGGATCTGCAGGCCTAAATTTGAGATGTTATTGCCATAACTCCATGATATGCCTGCATAACGTTCAGTTGCCTCCCTGAGCTCTTTCCACTTAGGCCTCAAAATATTGTCAGTTATAGATGTTCAGTGTCATGTGCAGTTTGGCTGTTAAAGGCCAAGAGAGGAATTCTAACCAGACCTATGCTGGTGTAAGTCCCATTTTATTCAGTTGGTCTGTCTTGCTGGAAAGAGTTCTTATGATTGCAGGCCACGTCATTGAACAGCAAGAGCTCAGCCTTCTTAATTACCCCTCAAAAACCTAGAAAGGGTCCAAAACAAAGGACAGAGTCATCAAATACATAGGTGGAAACAGGGGTCATTTCGTAGAAAAAGAGCTAGGGGGACTCATTAGCATAACTCATTAGCATATGCCACACACCCTGACATCACCGGAAGTGTGTCCTCCCCACAGCCGGCGGCGACCTCCAGCGGGCACCAGCAGGGAGCTCCAGGCCCCGCCCTCCCGCACCTCACCCGGGGGGATGGCGTCCCCCCGCGTCCCCCCCCCAAATGACCCCTGGGGGGAAACAAAGCCAGACAGTGGAAAAGTGAACTAAAACAGGTCTTGTAGCACCTTAAAGACTAACAACCTTTATTTGAAAATGCAATTTCAGCAAAATGGAGCTATGTATTTATACAGATTGGAGAAATATGATCGCCTCTTTCAGCCTCGATGAGTTATTAAACAAGTAGCCATTCAACCAAGAATGTTTGACTAATAGCTTTTTTTATGAAGGCAGATTCTGGCAAAGGCATACAACCTGAAACGAGAACAGTGGTGAATCTTGTACACTCAGAACAAAGTATTTCCCTTTAATTAGATCTTGCACAGTTCAATGGACACCAGGGAACCATTAGACTCTTTCTGTGCAATGTGAACAAACAAAGCTTGCAGTTCCATAGTAACAGCATCTGAATAATTTAAACAGAGCAGCTTACAAAACAACAATTTACTGAGGCATATTTTACACAACTGCCATTGTGACAAGCCTGTGATAAAGCTGGTATCAGAGATATAGCGTTGTCATTGAAATAAAATACTTTGTGTTAGTTCCCCCTTAAGAGCTACCCTGTGGTTAAGCAGCACATCCAAGAGGCCCTCTCAGTTATAAGTATCTTCAATGTGCATTTATTCTGAATTCCTTTAACATAAAATACTGGTAATTATTAGGGGGGACGGGACAGAACAGCACATGCATTGACAACAATAATGATGAGTATGGAGAATAAAAGTCACACCAGCACAGAGACAAAGGAAAGACTATTATGCTTTTTAAATAATCCCAATAAGTCTGTAGAAAACAGGTTTTCTCTTAAATAACATTAAATGTTGCTCATTTGGTGCCCACTTAACTAACAATTGTCATGGTCCATTGTAATTCACATGTGTCAGCAAAATGCTTTATGTTGCTTCCACATGAAGGTTCATCTCAATTCCCCCCCCCCCCCGGCAAACTACAGTGGTTCTTCCTAAGGTTCCCAAATGATGTTGTTTTTCACCACCCTGGTGTGGTCATCAATCTTCCAGGTTTTCCCCAGCTCAGATGCATGGATACCCAAACTATTTCCCCGCATAAGAACATAAGAGAAGCCAATGTTGGATCAGGCCAGTGGCCCATCCAGTCCAACACTCTGTCACACAGTGGCCAAAAATACCAGGTGCCATCAGGAGGTCCAGCAGTGGGGCCAGGACACTAGAAGCCCTCCCACTATTGCCCCCCACCCAAGCACCAAGAATATAGTGCATCACTTGCTCCAAACTGAGAGTTCCTATCTATACGTTGTGGCTAATAGCCACTGATGGACCTCTGCTCCATATGTTTATCTAATTCCCTCTTGAACCTGTCCATGCTTGTAGCCACCACCACCTCCTGTGGCAGTGAATTCCATGTGTTAATCACTCTTTGGGTAAAGATTTTTATCTTTTCTAACCTGACTGCTCAGCAATTTCATTGAGTGCCCATGAGTTCTTGAATTGTGAGAAAGGGAAAAAAATACTTATTTCTCTACCTGCTCTATCCCACGCATAATCCTATAAACCTCGATCATGTCACCCCTCAGCCATCATTTCTCCAAGCTAAAGAGCCCCAAGCTGTTTAACCTTTCTTCATAGGGAAAGTGTTCCAACTGTTTTATCATTCTAGTTGCCCTTTTCTGCATGTTTTCAGGTGCTATAACATCCTTTTTGAGGTGTGGTGACCAGAACTGTACACAGTGTTTCAAATGACGTCGCACCATCAATTTATACAGGGGCATTATGATACTGGCTGATTTGTTTTCAATTCCCTTCCTAATAATCCCCAGGATAGTGTTGGCCTTTTTGTTGCAGTTGGACACTGTCTCGAAATTTTCAGTGAGTTATCTACTACAACTCCAAGATCTGTCTCTTGATCAGTCTCTGCCAGTTCAGACCCCATCAATGTGTTTGTATAGTTAGGATTTTTGGCCTCATCGCTTTGCACTTGGCCACATTGAATCCACATTGAACCCCATTTGCCATGTTGACGTCCAGTCGCCCATCCTCGACAGAGCCCTTTGGAGTGCCTCACAATCCACCCTGCTTTTCACCACCCCAAACAATTTTGTGTCATCTGCAAATTTAGCCACTTCACTGCTTACTCCCAACTCCAAATCATTAATGAACAAGTTTAAAAGCATCAGACCAAGTACTAATCCCTGTGGTACCCCACTGCTTACCACCCTCCACTGAGAAAATTGCCCATTTATACTCACTCTCTGTTTCCTATTAATTAGCCAGTTTTTGATCTACAAGAGGACTTGTCCTTTTAGCCCATTACTGTTGAGCTTACTTAGGAGCCTTTGATGAGGAACTTTATCAAAAGCTTTCTGGAAGTCAAGATAAACAACATATATTGGGTTCCCCTTGTCCACATGTTTGTTCACTCCCTTGAAGAACACTAGTTAATTAGTTAGTTAGTTAGTTAGTTAGTTAGTTCGTTCGTTCGTTCGTTCGTTTGTTCGTTCACTGGACATTTTCAAGCAGAGGCTGGATGACCATCTTTCGGGTATGTTATGTAAGAGTGGTTGAGCAGTGGAACAGACTGCCTCAGGAGGTGGTAGATGCTCCTTCACTGGACGTTTTCAAGCGGAGGCTGGATGACCATCTTTCGGGTATGTTGTAGGGCTATCTTTCGGCTATGCTCCTGCAGAGTGCAGGGGGTTGGACTAGATGACCTGCAAGGTCCCTTCCAACTCTAACATTCTATGATTCTATGAGACAAGATCTTCCCACGGGAATCACGATAAAGTGGAAGACCTACCTGGAATGGATACCTACAGAAGGAAGAAAAGATATTCAGAGCAAGATTCGGACTTTGTGCCCGTGGCTGGGAATATAGGACTAAAACACCGGAATAGCATAGGGGGGAGGGGGAGGGGGAGGGATAAAAACTACTATGTAATGTATGGTCAAAAGATAATATGTAAAATTTGTGGAAAATAATTAAAAAATAAATAAATAAAATTTAAAAAGAGAAAAGATCTTTCCTTACAGGACCCGTGTTGAGTCTGCCTCAATACTTTTTGTTCATCAATTTGTCTACTAATTCTTTCCTTAATAACAGTTTCCACCAACTTACCCGGTATGGATGTCAGACTGACTGGCCTGTAATTTCCCGGATCTCCTCTGAAACCCTTTTTTAAAGATGGGAGTGACATTAGCTACCTTCCGGTCCTCAGGAATGGAGGCAGATTTTAATGAAAGATTACATATTTCTGTCAGGAGATTCACAAGTTCACATTTGAGTTCTTTCAGAACTCTCGGATGTATGCCATCTGGCCCTGGTGATTTGTCAGTTTTTAAGTTGTCTATCTGTCGCAGGACCTCCTCTCTCGTCACCTCAATCTGACTCAGGTTTTTCAACACCCCTCCCGAAATCAGTGGGTCTGGAGTGGGCAAGCACTTCTCATCTTCCACAGTGAAGACAGAGGCAAAAAATGCATTCAGCTTCTCAGCCATTTCCCTATTATCCTTCAGTACTCCTTTAACCCCTTGGTCATACCTACCATTTCTCCCACCACTACTGGAAGGCTTCTTGCTGACTCCTTTAATCTGGTGGTAAATATGTCACTAGAACATTGCTACACTATAGCAATATAGTTAACTAGCAGTAAAGCCCGTTGTGAAAGCAATACAACGAGATCTAGAAAGAGGCTCTGGGAGAGTGCTCTGGCTTTGGGCAAACAGTGTCAATTTGCTGTGGTGACCTCAGCAGGGTATAATGACAGAGTCCACTGTTTTCTCCAGAGGAACTGATCTCTGCTACCTGAAGAGCAGTTGTAATTGTGAGTAATCTGTAGCCCTCACCTGGAGATTGGCAACAATTGTTACCCAGGACAAAATGGCTGGTTTGGAGGGTGGAGTTGGCAACCCCATCTCCTTCCCAGCTAACCATCAACCTACCATTATCTGCCCCTTTGACTTCAGCTGACATCTGCCCGCCCTTCTGCAGAGCAGTTGTAATTCTGAGTGCTCTCCAGCCCTCACCTGGAGATTGGCAACAATGGTTCCCCATGTGGGACTGACTGGTTTGGAGGGTGGAGTCTATGGCAGTGTACCTGTCTGAGGTCCCACCCCTCCTCAAACCTCACCCTCTTCAGGCTCCATCCCTCAAATCTCCAGGAATTTCCCATCTGGAGTTGGCAACCCTATCAGGACTGGCCCCAATGTGTTTTCTCCCAAAGGCCAAAGTAGGTGACAGGACCAAGCTTAGTTGCCTACCAACAGGCACTGAGGGGAATGTAGGGTTGCCAGCTCTAAGGAGGGAAATACCTGGAGGTTTGGGGGGTGGATTCTGTAGAGGGCAGCATTGGAGGGGGGGCAGAAGGACTCAGCAGGTATAATGTCATAGGGTCTACCCTCCAAAGCATCCATTTTCTCCAGGGGAACTGATCTCTGTCATCTGGAGATCAATTGTAACAGTGGGAGATCTCCAGGTCCCACCTGGAGATTGGCAACCCTAGGGGAAAGTCAGCTGCACAGCAGGGGGTTGAAGAGAATGGTTTGATGGCTGCTGGGCCAAGATTGGCAACAATAGTTCCCCAGGAGCCCCATCGTAAATGCACCAAACAATTCCTAAAGATTTTCCAAAACACTACTCTGTTTTGGGCTCCTGGGGAACTTTGAAGTAGCACCAAAGCTTTAAGATCTCTCCAGCTGTCACCTGGAGACTGGCAACAGCTTGTCTGGAGTGTGGGCAGCATGGCATTGTATCTGTCTGAGGTCCCCCTCTTCCTCCTCCTCCTCAGACCCCACCCTCAACAGGCTTCATCCCTAAAATATCCTGGAAGTTTCCAACCTGGAGTTGGCAACCCTATGTCCTGGAGTTCCAACCTGGAGTTGGCAAGGCAGTCTTTCCCTGCAGTGGGAACCAAAGCAGCTGACAGCAGTATCCTCTCCCCCGTATGATCCGCACAACTACCCTATGAGGTATGTTTAGGTTGAAAGTGTGTGAATGGTCCATAGTCCCCCAGGCAGCTTTTAAAACATGAACCTGGGACCTGCACACCATCTGTGGCAGTAATGGGGTGACTGCTGGCACCTTTTCCTATCATTTTTTGCCTTGTGGTATTCTGCTTGTGGTGTGATCTGTCTTCTTTGTGGTGTGGCGTGATTGTGGTATTGGGTTTGTTTCTTTTAAAGGGGAAGTGATGTGTTGTGAGTGAGGACATATGTTACCTCAGAATACAGTAGTTCCCATATGCAACTGAAAAATCCAACTGCCTTGCGGGGGGGGGAGTTTGAGGTGTGGAATGGAGTGAAGTCCAATCAGCTTCCATATGCAAAAGACCTTGAAACGCTGGGCGGGACTGAACAAAGCAGCCAGTCAACCCAGCCAGTATCTTCTGAGTGGCAGTTCTTCCGGCCAAACACTAAAGGTGGGCATTTTAGAACGTTGGTCCCCACTACTGCTTTATTATAAGGGAGAGATACAATTAAAGTGACGGGAATACCACAAGGAATACCCCCATGGGGGAGTTTCATGGTTGCTATAAATGGAGAGGCATTTTCAGCAACAACGACAAACAGAATGGGGAATGTGAAAACCTTGGTACAAATTTTCTGATGCTGTATTTATGATACAAAAGGAAAGAATTTTCCTATGATTTTTAACTTTAAACTTTGGCTGTACTTTTATTGTTGTTGCTGCTGTTAACAAAATTTATATCCCACCTTTCTGCCCTTACAAGGGCCACCAAGGCAGCTAACAATTTGAAACATACAAGATAAAATTACATTATATAACCACTAGCTCAAAAGCTGTGCTTTGCTATAGTATTTAACTACCATAAATCCAGTTATAATACTTCTGGGGAGAATTTTTTGTGTGTGTGGTTTAGGAGGGGCTTTTTGGTTTTTTTGAATTGGTCTTGTAATGTAATGTATTTATTTTATTTATTTATTTGATTTATACCCCACCCTCTTTCCATAGCATAGTATTTGAGCTTCACAAAGGTGTTTGAATAATGTGAAATGTGTTGATGGAGGAAATCAATGAAGTGAATTTCGAAGCATAACATTTGTTAAAGGAATTACAAAGGAGAAGACTGTAGCGTAAAAAATGAAGTGAGAAATATGTACAACTTTTTTTCCTTCACCAAAGGACCTCTTTGTAGACCACATTGGTGGTTGTGTCCTCGGGTGCTAGGATCACCAGGCTGCTGGGTGAGCTCACTCTGGAGCAGGTCACATAGAACTGCCCATGTAAGAAGCAGTCCTCTGTTAAGTCAGTTCCTGCCACCTTCAGCGTCTGCCCCTGGGAAATGGCTCCTAGAAAGGTCCTGCACCATCTCCCTATGAATATTCACAAACTGTACTGCCATACCAACTTTTTTGAGAAACCACTCTTCAGAAGTCTTGAATCACTGATGTCATTGCACAGAAGACAGAACTTCCCTGAATACCAAATGTTTTCAACTGTCTGCAGTCTCCTGTAACTTGTTTTTACCTCAGAATGCTGAGCTCCACAGCTGACCAATCGGGGGAGGGGGATTACAAGCAGGCAGCAGCCTGCCAGGCACACAGTAAAACTTTACCCCTTTGGGAAAACACATTTTACCCCTTTTCACCCCCTTAGGGGTCAAATTTCTAAAAATCCCTTCTTAGTGGGCGCTGACATCATGGAAGGAATGCACTCCCCAAATTTTGTGTTCCTAGGTCCAGGAGCTTGGGCTGGGCATTGATGAGTCAGTCAGAACACCTGTTTTTATAAAGAGAGAGGGTTACTTGCAGTTTTAAAGGGAGTCCCTTGTTTTCAACAGCCCCTACTCAGTTACAGCCTAGTTCAAGGGGGGGGGAGTAATATGGTTGCTTTTCCTTCATGTTTGACTCCCCTATTATATTAGTAAAGTTTAAAGTTCCACCTTACGTGGGCTGCGCAAGTCACTGATTCTTCTACCAGACTGATTTCACACTAGCCTTTGTCCTGGGGTCGCTCCTCCTTACCCTCCGCTTCTTCTGGTCAATTTCACACCATTTGTCCTGTGGCCGCCTTTTGACCTGCAGCTTCCTCCATTTTGCTCCAACTCAGCTCGATCCTTGATTTGCCAGAAGTTTCCTGTTGCCGCGTGGAGAAAAAGTGGGAGGGGGAGGGATTAAGAGGGCAAAGACAGGGGAGTGGGAGGAGGGAGGACGCAGGAAGCCAAAGGAAACCTTGCCAAGGAAATCAAACTCTGGGAACAGATTGAAAACAGCCAGGTGCCAAGAACTCTAATGCGAAATCAGTTTTAACGGCCCGGGGCAAACTGCCCCGCCGGTAAACAGGGGTAAGTAACATGTGCGAAATCAGCCCCAGTGTTAATTGGTAAGTACACTGGGGCTAGCTGAATTTTTGTTCCCTTATGCTCCAGAAGCACTGAAGCTTCATTGGAGGGTATTTGAACTCTGCATATAATTCCTTCCTTCTTTAATGGAGGCTGGGCATGCAGATTCACTGGGATTAAAAATAGGACCAGGCAGAGGACAAGAGTAAATACTTCCAGGTGGGAAAGACTTCTGGGTTTTTAAGGGACAGCTGGATTCTTCCACATCCTGTCACTCTCTCAAAACCACTTAAGGAAACTATGCTGCCCTGGAATCCTAGTAGCAAAGAGGAGCAAACAGACATTAGCTGAACAGACAAGTTTAACTGACTGAAGGGAGGCAGAAATTGGGCTGGGACAACACATGCACTTGGATGCATACCAAATGTGCATCTGCGTGTGCATCCTATTAATGCAATGCAGACAGACAATTGTAAGGACCCACCCCTTCCTCCAGCCAAGACCCCCTTGGTTAGTGGGGTCCTCATCTTATTTTGGACTTTATTAATGGGCACCCCCTTTTACAGCCTAAGTGCCAAGGAGACTTGAAATGTAGGGAGTCTCATAAAGGCACCTGGGTTCTCCCATGACATTGGAAATTCCTGGGAACAGGACATGAAGAGTGTGCTGACAGCACAAATAGATTAAATGCAATCTCCCCCAGTTCAGGGTTCTTGACAACAGTAAGACTTCATTCTCAACAATAAAATACTTTTCAACACTGGAATATCCTGGCATACCTCAGAGGTGTCTGCCCAGCCCAAGGAAATTGCTATTATAGTAACCCATGCCCAGTTCCTTACATTTTTGTTTTATTTTATTTTGTATACAATAAAATAGTTTGTGTTCAAAATCACTCTCTCTCACACACTCTTTCTTTGTAATTTTATTGTGGGTATCCCTACCAAGATCCACCCCAGTATGCATAGACCAAGGTCCTACGTTATTCATTTCTGGAACCCCTTTTAAAGCTATTTTCCCTTCTCTGGGTCCAGTTTGGGTAACACTACAACCACACACACTTGACTTATGCCTACACAAAGTAGCAAATATTATATGAGGTTACCTCTTATATTAAAACCCACAATCAACTTCAGGGATTGCTGTTATATTGTAATAGCTGGACTGGATACTAGGACCTGTCAATATGTTTGATATACAGATCAGTAACTCTAATAAGTAAATAAATAGAAAGATTCTTTAGAAAGAATTTAATTCAAAAGTGCATTTTTACATAGCTATGAGTCATGTGGGCCACAAATCATGTAAAGAGAAGCATGATTGCAGCTTTGATTTTAGATCACTGAAAGCAATCGGATGAGAGCAATTTAAGTAGCTTAAGCTGTATTACCATGAAGTTTAAAACCAAGCAACCTCATGCCGGTCTAGTGCTTGCTGTAAGAACAAATAATGGGATTGATCAATACAGCTCTCGTCAGGGTATCCTCATCACCATCTTGTATCAGTGATGTGACAAGGTATAAATTGGGCATGAAGAGTCAAGAGAAGGGGAAGGACAACAGAGAAAGTAGAGAGAGGCTCATATCCTTGCTGATGTGTAGTTCTCCTTTCTGATCTGATAAACTGGTACATGGCTATTCATCCTGACAGGAAGAGTCTCCTGATAGCCAAATCCCGTCCCTTCATATGCATCCTGACTTTGCAAAGTCAAGGGAAGAAGAGGTGTGTATGTGTTTTCAGAGTGCCCCTTTCAGTTGAGACAGTGGCACAGAAGTAATCTAGGCAGAACACAGAGTTTTCGTAAAAATACTGGAATTTCCTTTCCCTTAATCCCCGTGTCCACCTGCAAGTATCATGTGCCATCTTTTGCCAACACTACTTGCCACTGATTATCCATCTGTGACTTTTTGCTGTGCTAGTGGTAACCTTGGACCTTTGTTGTTTCATGTAATCCCATTTCCTCTGCCCACCAACAAATGCCTTTGATGTGCCACTTCCTGCCAATTTTACCTGACAGGGATTATCCATTGAGCTTCTGCAATTTTTATGTCCTTAAAACTTACCATAAGTGATTGATACAATTGCAGAATGCCTGTAAACATACACAGGTCCTTCTTGGAAGACATGAGCTTTTTGTTTTTATCATGGTAGGTCCTAGCTTCTTTGATAGAGTGATTGGTGGGATGTAATATGTGAAGGTTTGAGAACCTCTGCACTAGACTACATATATAACCTGTTCCATCCTTGCATCAGGGGTGATTGCCTTTAATCTACTGAATCAGAGATAGGCAGGAGTGTATGTCTAGTTCCAGAGCCAGGCCCATTGGCCCTGTTGCTGTTGTCCTGCTGTATGAATACTACAAAGTCCCGTTATCTACATTATATGGCATCAGAGAGTCTGTATGGTGTAAGTGTACATGATTAGGAATGGGAACACCCAGATCCAAGTTCCCACTCTGCCATGAAGCTTGGGCCAGGCACTCTTTCAGAATAAGCTTCCTCACAAGGCAAGGATAAAAGAACAGAGGAAAGAACCATATATGCCATCCCAAAGACCTTTCAGAAAAGGCAGAATAAAATGTGATCTGTTGTCTATCCATGTTGTTCCAAATTATGTCCCTGTAATTTCATGGACACCTATCAGAGACTTCTCTACAAGAAGATCAACAATGAAAGATTCCTCTGAAAGAGAGTTGACCCACCTACAAAATTATCCTGTATTGGGCCACAGAGAACTGATACATTAATTTTTTGATCACACTGTTAGTTCACATACAGCAACAGGGATCCCCAAGCCTTCTGACACATGGGGGCTGCATTAGAGTGCCGTATGCCTAAAGAGGGCCACAACTTAAATCAAGATGTAACAAAAATATTAACCTACCTATTTAGATCAAAAGTAAACATTCAGAGGTTAATGAAGAAATGTTAATTTGAATGCAATCCATTTTGGAACAATATTTTAATGTGGAATCATTTTATCTATCTACACATGCTTACCTAGTCAGCCTGATTTTTGTGGCTGTTTTCTGTTAGCCAAGAATTAATGTCCAAGTCAAAGTTTGTGACAGACACCCTTAAAATGTCATGCAAATGTTCACCTACAAGTCTTGACCTACACTTGGATCTCATAATTTTAATCTAGGGGAAGGTTTGTTCACAGATTTATGTGGTGCCAAAGACTGTGAACATGCCTGTAGCAAATTTCTTTAGGTTGATAAATATATCAGGTAGACCATAATAGAAATCTAACAGACTATTTTCTTTGAGATTGTCATTGGCTTACAAATCAGTTAGTTCCATCTAAAAAAAGGTACTTGCATCCTCTGGAGCTACTTCAAATGGATTCTGAAACATTCTTATTTCTTTCCCATTCTGTTCTGGAATTCCACCTGCAATAGGTTCAGTACTTTGATGTGTCTTTCAACATTGAATTGTAAATCCCCGAATCCCATGCTTCTCAAATGTTAGTCCATTGCAGCAATGAGAAGTTTGAAAAGTTACTTTCACTAACATGCTTCACAAAAATGTTTAGTTTTGCTACAAAAGATTTCAATTCAGAATACATGTCACACACAAGCTTCCCTTTCCCCTTCAACCTTAGATTCAATGTATTCAGATGCTCTGTGATATCAGTTAAGAAAGCCAAATCAAAAACCCACAGTTTGGGGACCCCTGGTCTAAGAGATCTGGTGGTTACTTTCAACTCCACTGTTGCCCTGTGTGAACCAAGCATCAAAGAACATGCTAGGACCATTTGCAGTGTGCTAGGGTTCCATGGCAGATCTTTAAGTGTTGCTCAGCAGATGAATCAATGCAGGTAGTGTTCTCCCAAAACAGACCACTTCAAAACCACCATAGTAAGCTGATGAAGTAATTAGCTATTAAAAGCTACATTATTTAGAGCTCCTTCTTGTCTTTAACCTGCTTGGTAGTGAAGGTCAATTATTCAGCAATGTGGTGGTAGTGAATTATCTATATTGCCAAATGAAGTGTGGTTAATTGAAAGTTCATAGCATATTAAGTAAAAGCAAGATACTGTCAGTAGGCGATCACTGGGTACTTGACATTCTGAAATAATATGAAGTGGCACCTAAAGGAGCTTGGCTTGGAGATAATATGACTCAATGATTAAACTGAAGATCAGGCTTATTTGTGTGTACTAAGTCCTTCTTCATAGTTTCATTTATCTGATAAGGTATATAAAACTACTGAACAGAAGTGGGAGCCTTGTGAAGCTCTAACTCATATTCTGCTGCTGTTTGCTGACTAGCCAGATTTATTTTTCTGATTTGCTCAGCCCTGTGCAGCATATCTATTATCTAGTTAGCACATCTTCACAGCTGGGAGATTCCAGACTGTTCAGAAATAAGACCTTTTAAATCAACATTGATGTGCTAGTGGTTCTAATGCATATCAAATGGGATAAT
Source organism: Gekko japonicus (assembly GCF_001447785.1). Lineage (NCBI taxonomy): Eukaryota > Metazoa > Chordata > Lepidosauria > Squamata > Gekkonidae > Gekko > Gekko japonicus. The sequence goes on from NW_015169172.1 coordinate 1,245,188, forward strand.
TTATATTATAGGATGTTTTCCCAGGTATAATAAAATGGCTTGAATTTCTGCATTATTTTGAACAGTATAAGGGAAAATGATGATGAAGGCAAGGGTTTTGGAAGCATATATGTTAACTGTGTCATTATTTTTTTATTTTGGTAGGCAGCACCCATGGCTAGTGCTACAGAGAAGCTGTTGCAAGTATGACAAAAAAAATGTGGAATGAAGAAAAAGAATATTTATTTTAGATAGCCCCAATAAAGAAAGTCTACATGAAGCAAGCTTAAATACAAAGATCAGTACTAAACCCGCTAACTAGTATTTCTTGCTTCTCTTTTTCTTAAAAAGATAAAACAGTCAAGCCATAAATATAAATCTTGTTTCCTTCCAAATTGAGATAGTTCTTTGAGACTGAAGGGAGGCATGCCCAAAGCCGTAATATGCACAGGATCAATGGGAAGCATCACTTTCTCCAAATTCAGAAGTGTAGCAGAATTAGCTACCACAAGTGTGTGATCGTTGGAACTAAGCACTGGCTTCACAAAAAAATTATATGAAGTCTCAAATAACTTCAGGGGAAATCAAAATAAGAGGTTACATTTATTTAGTTAGTTTATTTTACAAAATTTATATCCTGCCTTTCTCTCTGTCCCCCCCCCCCCCGGCCACCAAATCCGCTAAAAAATTAAAACATCCAAGTCAGCTAACAAATTAAAACATATGTAATAAAATCACATTTTAAAACTATGAAAACTAACAAAAAAGAATAATACATCATTAAAACAATTAAAACAATACTAAAATACAAAGACATAAAAACAACAGTTAAAAAATTAAACAAGAAGGAGGGATCATGGAAGAAATGCCAAATGAAACAAAAGTCTTCACCCACTGGTAGAAGATGGCAACAGAAGATGATCTCTCTAGTGGGAAAGTTCCAGAATTTTGGGCCACAACTGAGAAGACACTCTCCCAGGTTGCCACCCGCCTAATCTCAGAAGGTGGGGGCACCCAAAACCAGGCCTCTGAAGATGACTATAGTGGTTGGGGTGCTTCATAAGAGATTAGGCAGTCCTTCAGGTATGTTGGTCCCAAACCATATAGGGTTTTAAAGGTCAAGACCACCACCTTGAATTGTGCCCAGAAACAGATTGGGAGCCAGTGTAGATGGGCCAAGACTGTAGTGATATGGTCCCTATAACCTACTCCAGTCAGTAACCTGGCAGCAACCTTCTGCACCAATTGAAGTTTCCAAATGCTTTTCACAGGCAGTGTTTACGAACACTTTCCCATTATTACTAGAGAAAAATAATTATTTACAGACAGCTTGGCCTAGAGCACACTACTGACTATAGCCCCCAAGTTAGAACTGCTAGGCTACATCAGAAAAATTAAAAGTATGCTTTAAAGGTACAGCAACAGTATTTACAGAACTGTTCCCTGCGCCATACTATCATGCCTGCAATTTGCACTTTTTTTTTGTTTTGTTTTGTTTTTACAAATTCAAGCGATCTGGTGGTTTGCCACCTTGGCACAGCTGGTTAACTTTAAAGAATCCTGCGGCTTTCCTTGAATTTTTTTTTCTTCATCAGGTTTGTTAAGGAATGTGCTTGAAATTGTATTTTATTTGTATTGTGCTGATACATGTATGTATGGAGTGTACTTGCATTGTGTATGGGTTTGGGAAAACTGTGTGCTTTGGTCTGCTTGCATCTGGAGGCTGCTATGCTAATGTACTGCCTGCACTGGTATGCTAATGAAGACACACACACACACCTACCCGCCCAGCCTGGGAAGAAGAAGACATTCTCCATTATGGTCAGCCAAGAGGACTAGCACAAACAACAGGTCCTCCACCATCAAGGAATTTCTGGTCAACACGTAACCCTGATATCTGGTTTGCATCTGAAAGTGACTATTTCCTGTTTACAGCTTGGGGACCAGCTAAAGTCATCTGTACTACAAAGGTTTCCTTGGCAATACAACTTCACACCTTCACCGGATGCTTCCATTGAGTTAAAGGTTAAGATTTGAATATTGCCCACTCCCTCTAGGTAGATACGTCACATCCCAGTAACCAATAGGTATAGGGAATGGGACGGACTACAAGTATGAGGTTGGCACAGATGCCAACCCCCAGACTAGGTTTTAAAAGGTGAGGATCAACCTTTGTTCCAGGCTAGCTAGCCATCTTTACCCCACCTAGGCAATTCAAGTTCTACTGCAGGTAATTCTCACGTGCTCTCTTGGACTGCAGCCAAGAAGCCCACACGTGTTGGCTGGTTCCAACTGTGTAAAGTAGAATCCCTCTAGTTAGATCTTTTGTTCCCGCATTCTTCATTGAGAAGGTCAAACTCTCTTCTGGATCAGATAAGTATAACCGTTACCCCTTTTCTGTGTTCCTATCCAATTAGCTAAAGGTTATTATTTTCTATACTGATTGCTTTCCATTTCTATTGTATCTAAAGGAACTTGTGCGCGCGTGAGTGTGAATCTGTTTTTGTATGCCTGTGAAGTCAAGTATTATTCAGTAAAGAGAACAACTTATTCTATAAACATCACTGTGTTGTCTCTTTCCTTGGGAAAAAGGAGTCTCAGTTCTGGTTCTGCTCTCTGTATACACTGGTCAAAAGAACCCACAAGCCCCCATCGTACATAAAACGGATTTGGGCTAACGGATTGGTCCCCCAAATTGGAGGATCTCTCCTAACAGGTTGTCTTGCAGACTTCAGGCTCTGCTTGGGAACTCATCTTCTGACCAGTATTAAGGGTAACCAAATCCTTTGCTTGATCCCTGTAATGGATTGTGTGCCAGTAACGGGTCCACATGCCTCTTTATTACCACAAGGTAACCTCTGCTAGGTTGGTTACAGGATCCAATACTCTTTTGCAGTTCCTTGCCCCCTGTAAGAGGAGTATAGACTTTGATCAGCATGGCAGAATTATGGCCAGTAACCTGCTCTGTTCCATGGAAAATGTTCCATTTCCATCTTCTGGCAGGGAGGGCAAAGGCACTGGGATGATAGACAAGAGCTTGGACGTTTTGGCATTTATGTTTTAATTATATTACAATTACATTTTATTGTATTATTAAAGTGACATAATTAAACTCAATTTAACAACAGTATACTGCTTCTAGTCAGTTATGCTATTTCAGATTGAGTTACAGCAGTTCTGTCAGTGTAGTTCCATTAGCCACTGACTAGCTTCAGACTTTGTGACTACAGAGAGAATTGCAGCCCCGTTTCCATCTATCAAACAAGCAACAAATGAAATGCAGTCCCATAAACAAACAAGTATAGCTAAGAACAGTGGTTTTAAAAAGGCAAAAAAAAATTAACATTTAAACACTCTGCAACATAGAAAGTGAATATTTTATTTTTTGTTTAGTCCAGTGGCACCTTTAAACCCAGCAAAGTTTCATTCCGGGCATATGCTTTTTTGTGCATGCACACTTCTTATACCCAGAATAAAACGTTGGGTCTTTAAGATGCCACTGGACTCAAACATTGTCCTGCTGCTTCAGACCAATACAGCTACCCACTTGAATCTATTTTATTTTTTGTTAGAATATTCAAACCATAAACACCCACACACACACCTGCAGGCACTGACAAAAGATTTGATTTCATGAAATTGATAAACCTCTAACATTCTCACTAAAGGAGTGATCCTCTTTTAAAAATGCATGAAGTTGCTCATGTGAATTACTTTTCATCTGTATGCAGTAGAAGTCTTCAGACCTGCACTTTGACAGCCTATTTAAAATGTGTAAGAGAAGAAGTGTTCCATAATAAGGTTATACTGTATTGATTTACCTTTCAAGTATTTATGTATTATACAACCTATTTTTAGAAACAGGAGGTAAGAAACTATATTAATTGAGAACCCAGTTATTTCCCTGCTAAATGTGAATCTAGAATCGAAACATAAAGGGAATATAAGCTATATGTAAAGATTTTATTTATATTGAACCATGTTTACAAGAAATTCTCATAACATCCTTGGAAATATTTCTCAGGTTGGGCTTCACTGCCTCACTTAAATAGGTACTTAGGTTTAGTTCCATTAGCAGTTGTTGGCACCATGCTGGAGCCATGCATGGTTGTTCCCAAAACAGGACCTAGAGGATGTTATTTTCCACTTCAGAGTTCTTGAGCTGTGCTCAGAGCTCAAAGCTGGAGCCTCAACTGCAGCAAGCGAAAGGTACTGCTTGAACCATACAGAGTCAGAAAGCCAGATTCCTAGTATTTATTCCAAAAGCACCCAATTCATGCTACTCCCAGCTATATTATTGTTACACAGCTGTTCTCCTTTCTGTACCTGAAGAAGGTTATGAGGCCTGAGCTCATACAGCATATGGTAGCAAAGAAGATTAGGCCTGTGCCAGGAATCAGACCCCGAGGTTTCTGATTGAAGCAATATTATCCCTGTCAGCGTTGTCTAGAAATAGAGTTGTCAGCTCTGGGCTGGGAAAGACTTGGAGATTTAGGGAGGGGAGGGACTTCAATGGGGTATAATGTCATAGAGTCCACCTTCCCAGGTGGCCATTTTCTCCAGGAGCCTGGAGATCAGTTGTATACTGAACCTATTGATACAACCTGCTGTCAGAACTAGAAACTGCATTCTCTTCATTACAAAATGAAATTAAAGCTGTGCCAAAGACCTAATATTTATTTAATATTTATTTATTTATTAGATTTATATCCTGCCCTCCCCAAACGGGCTCAGGGCGGCTAACAAAAGAGGCATATGCCATAATTTTTCTATTATTATTATTATTATTATTATTATTATTATTATTATTATTATTATTATTATTATTATTATTATTATTATTATTATTATTATTATTATTATTATTATTATTATTATTAATACTTTCAATTTATTAATCGCTTTCCCCAGTGGGCTCAAAGCGATGTACAGTTACACATTTTAGACAGGGGACTAACAATGTTCATAGGGGATGGGGAAGACAACATATATTCATTTAATCGCACACGCTGTCACTGCACGGTGTAAACGTCTTCTGGCTTGGCTCAGTCATTTTCCGAATGGCTGCTTGTCGACCAGGCTTCAGGACCCGTATGTCAAATCGCCACACTGCCACCGCCTGGCCGGAAACATCCATTGCATGGATTTTTGTAGCCGAGAAGTTCTTCCGCCTTTTCCAAACCTCGACCAGGACGTCCCAACCATCAGCTAACACCCTCCCACAAGGGAGATTGGTGTGCCCACCCTCTCTAAGGAATGGTTCCCATTTTATCTACTTGCCGAAGCTTTCGAATCACTGGGTGGACGATGAGCTGGGCGCTCTTGATATTAGTGCTTATCGGTCCAAGATGGGGTTCCGTTGACCCGCCTAACCTGTATGTGGAATTCTGGAGAAAGACTCATGGAACTGGAACTATCTTGTATACAGAGCTATATTTACTAAATCTTGTTATTGCATCATCCTGTCCTTATATATAAACATGTTTTCACATGGCAACATTGTATGCTTGCCAAAATCAGTTCGCTGCCTGAACTGCCCATCAGAAGGTGTGCCTGAGTCCCGCCCACAGAGCCAGCTCTCGCCAAAACTCCAATCCAAACAGTTTACCTCAGCAGCCGAGCAGCCATTTGCCTGACCAGCCTTCTTCAGCCATCAGGAGAAGATCAGCGGAGGAACAGCCGCAGCTGTTTGCCTGCCAACCATTCTTCAACCCTCAGGAGAGCCTTGCAGCAAATAGAGTCTGTCTCCCCCCCCCCAGCTGGATTCTGAGGTAAGCCGGCGGGGCTGGTCTGGTGGAGTGGGAGACCCATGGCTGGCCTAGCTGGGCCGGTGGCACCTTTCTGGGGGGCCATTATATGGCATTATACCCTGCTGAGGTCCCTCCACACCCCAAACCCTGCCCTCCCCAGGATCTACCCCTCAAATCTACAGGTCTGGCCCTCCCCTTAGTATTGCCAGCCTCCAGGCAGCACCTGGAGATCTCCAAGATCAGTTCTCCTGGAGAAAATGGCTGCTTTGAGCAGTGGGCTCTATGGCTTTATACCCTGCTGAGGTCCCTCCACACCCCAAACCCTGCCCTCCCCAGGCTCTAACTCTCAAATCTACAGGCCTGTGAAAAGTACTGGGTTCGCCACATGGAGGACTCAGACGACAACATGAGTTGCACATGTTTATTGTACTTAACACAAGACTAACTAAAAATGCCCCTGCAAGGCCAACTATATACACACCCACCTAGCACAGCCTTAGTCCATTGGAGGATTTGAATTTCCTGCCAAAGTGGCTATTGGTTGGGGCTGGGGGGAACTAGGATCCTATGTTCCTATTGTCCAAGGGAACCAAGCTCCTGTCTTTGCCGCGGACCCCTAGTGGTGGTCCGTGTACATAACAGTCTGCCCCCTTAGTATTGCCAGCCTCCAGGCAGCACCTGGAGATCTCCAAGATCAGTCCTCCTGGAGAAAATGGCTGCTTTGGGCACTGGACTCTATGGCATTATACCCTGCTGAGGTCCCTCCACACCCCAAACCCTGCCCTCCCCAGGCTCTACCCCTCAAATCTACAGGTGTTTCCCAACCCAGAGTTGGCAACCCTGTAACTGGCTATGGAACCACTTTCCAGACCCTTGGAACCCAGAAGGCATGGCATAGGAGGAGGTGCTTTTCTACCTTAGCTGCCACTGCATAACCCCAATTCAACGTAAGTCAGGGGAGGAGGGAACGATACCTGTTACCATTAGGCGATCCTCCCATACTACCCACTTGGGGCAGCAAAATGACTTGAGACAACCCTGCCTTATAGCTAAGCAGAAGGAAATAAACATGGCTTGCCTCCCTCTATTTTCCCCTTCCCCCTGCCACCCCACCAGCACAGATGGGACACTCACCTGTAGCTTCGTTCTAGAGCTCGTTGTATTTCTTCCCACAATGAGTCTTACTCCTAGTATTAAATAATTTCCAAATCTCAGAAGTTTTTGTCATAAACCCTGAAAACTTGGGATCTTATGGTTATTATGGAGAAGTTCTCTTTAGTAGTTAACCCTACAGATTGAGATTCTAAGTTCCCATTTTGGGGGGCAAGTGGATGCCTCTTATTTCTTATTTGGAGGGAATGAAATGTCATAAAGGTGGGGAGATCCCCTCCAAATATAGGTTCATTTTTGCATGATTGTTAAATCTATATCTCTTGTAATACTGGGTTGTATTGTGTTTGTTTTAATAAAAAAATATAAAAAAAACAAACAAAACCCATAAAGCCTTAAGATGTCCTTGTATTAAAGACTGAACATAGGAGCTGAGATCAATCACAAGAAGCTTAGCTTTTATCAGAGAACCCTAGCTTCACGAGCGTTTGTCTGAAGATCAACCACCTCCATATTTTTGAATTCTGCTTAAAAAATGGGAACAGAATGTACAATTAAAGACTTAGAAATAAAAAAACACTTTCCCAAGGTTTTGCCTTTTAAACCTTCTTTTTAAGCCAATTCACTGTGTTGTGAACAAGACTCATTTTTAACCTTTGGGGTTGGCAATTGTCATCTATCATTCATCCTGTTCTGAAATGTCATCTGAATCCTTATACGGTGAAGAGACCACTCGGAATATGCTATTAGATTGCAGCTTGAGCTCTCGGGAAGCCTGATACCACCTCAGCAGTCAGACAGCATGTTCTCTTATGACCTTCCTGCACTCTGCATTTAGAATATTCGTTTTGTCTTCACTGATTTATTAATGCTCTGCTCACTCACAGCATAACATCTATCTGTGGTTCATGGTGGGATAAATTAATTCTGTTTTATTGGTCACTTGTGGCTTACTCAGGCATTTAAGAGCACTTCATAATGTTCAACACAAGATGAATAAAGATCTATACTAATAGTATTTATTTCACTTAGTCCTCAGGACTCCATTTCTGATAATACACATTGCTGATGTTTTATGCTTCGTCTTCTTCGTTTTATTCACATCTAAACTACTCTACAATGTGAGCTATTAGAATCTCATGTTGCTCTCAAAATGAGGCTTGGTTAGAACAGCTTGGAAATGCTGATTGCATGGTATATAAATATATGGACAGCATGTACAAAATTATTTTACCAAACAAATAATAACCTGAAATCCAGTCTATGATATAGTTTTAGGCTTGCTGAGCATCACTTTGTGCTGCTTGTGCTTTACAAACAACTAACTGTGGTTGCAAACCACATATATGGTTATATATGGTAAGTGTATACTTACCATATATACACTTAATAACCTTTACTTCCCTATGACAAGGAATGGATTTATTTGAGCTTTAACAAGTAGTTTTTAATAATTTAATAGAAATGAAAAGCAGATTATTTTTATTATATCAATGATTGTTTAAGTTGGTTAAAATTCTCTTCTTCTTTTTTTAAGCCCCCGGAGGGGATTTTTTTAATTGCATTTTTTAATAACACTACAAAACTACAACAGACAAAAGGGAGGGGGAACTACATTTATAGGATAAAGAAAGATACCCACTACTGACTAAAAACCCAAGAGAGATCATCCCACCAGCTTAACCATACATTTAGTCTTAAAATTCTCTTAAGGCCAAAGCAAGGCTGCTGTTACCCTTAATTAGCACTTTTATTCCACAGGAAACTAGATACTCACATTTTCTGGAAGGAGTTTTTTGTTTGTTGTTGGCATTACTGTCTGTCATCTTCCATTCTACAACGTTCAACGTAATGTCATGCTTTGAGGGCCTTGGACAACTGATCAACACCTTATCTGCTCTAAGGAAATTATACCCCATTAGGTAGTATCCTACGTTAGGTTAAAAGAATTTCCAGTATTTCAGGAAGGCTTCTTCCATCTTCCATTGGAGGATGAGCCATTTAAATTGGAAGAAGGCTATTTAGGCTGGAGGAATTATGGGTTATAGGCCAATATTTTACAAAAGTCTATTAATATTTTGTCTGCCCGAAAAGCTTTCTATCTGTCCACCTATTGTGGAACAGCCTAAGAACAAATTAAAGGGCACAGGAGAGTGTAGCACACTGCTGTTGTGCCAGTTGTGGTGCCCATCTATCATACAGATCAAATGAGCTGCCAATTGAATATACCTGATATACAACTGATTGGTGCAATCTGCATCATTATGGGGCAACCGGGGTGGGGGTTCACATGCCTGAAGAGCCATGTAAGTTTTATGCTCTTCTCTGAATTGCACATGGAAATCTGAGCTTCTATACTCAAACTCTCCTTGCTGCTGGAGGAAAATGCCTCCAACTAGTCTGGAGTACTCCTTCTTTCCTGATGGTACTTCCAGTCTATGGTTTCTCCTTCACCACTGATTGTATATTTCTACTCCTACAGAACTGGAATAATTTTGTTCAGCTCTGCAATACAGAAAGATGGAAAGAGGGGCATTCTTGGAAATCTCTTTCTTCCACAGTCTACTGTTTGAAGGAACTCCTCTTGCACTGTCCAACCCACCAGTTAAAATCCTCTTCTCAAACACCAATGTATGCACTCCTCCCCTTGCAAAGGTGAGATGAGACATGACTATTCCAGTGGTGGCCCTTTGCCTTTGGAAAGCCCTTCTCCCTTGAAGTTTACCTGGTGCCTTTTTTTTTAGGCACCAGAATTTATTTTTAACCAGGCTGAACTAAGGGGTTCCTCCTTCTTTTTTTAGCTGTTTAACAGTCTGCTTCTAGCCTGAGGTCAGTTTTATCAGTATTATTTTCACCTGTTTGGTGCTTGTTCTATGCTGTTTTTATGCCCTAGGTTTGTTTTTAATGGCTTGTTTGGTTCTGTTGCATTGAGTTGTGAACCACAGCTATAGAGTAATATCAGATATTATAAACAAGTGACAACAAATGCATGTTTAATTCTCTCTCTCTCTCTCTCTCTCTCTCTCTCTCTCTCTCTCTCTCTCTCTCTCTCTCTCTCTCTTTCATTTTCTCTATTACGTGCAAAATGGAAACTTGCATATCTCCCTCACATTGAGAAGTAAAAGTCCCAGAGGAGAGGTGGGAATTTCAATTCTGTATGTTATACAGAAAAAACAAAGAGGAAATGTAAGCCTGTCTCACTTTTCCTGTTGTTTCTTTGTAATGGCCAGAACTATGTCTGTGATCACAATGGAACCACTGCACACAATGAAGCAATTTTTTTCCAGCCAAGAGATTGGAAGTACAATATCCATGTGTACTCATCCAAAGACGAAGTACATTTGAAAATAAAACCTATAAATGTGTGTTTCAAATCATTATATATAAATTATAAATGTGATCAAACCAGGGGTCATTTCGTAGAAAAAGAAATAGGGGAACTCATTAGCATAACTCATTAGCATATGCCACACCCCCTGACATCACCGGAAGTGTGTCATAAGGCCACACCCCCTGACATCATCGGAAATGTGTCATAAGGCCACACACCCTGCCCCCAACGGTCCCGGCCGCCACCGCCGGCCTTGCAGCTCCACTGCCGAGCCCCATGAGGGGCCCGGCGGTGGACCTGCAAGGCCGGCAGGAGTGCAAGGAAGCCCTGCGAAGGCCCTCCCTGGCCCCAGGCAGGCAGGGGTGGGGAGAGGCAGGGAGGAAGCAACTTCCCCTCCCTCTTCTCCTGCCTCCTCCTGGCTGAATGAGGGCCGGAAGCGGGGCGGCCGGAAGCAGGGGGCGGGGCTTTGTCATGTGCCCCGCCCCCATACCTCACCCGGAGGAACTGCGTTCCCCCGCGTTCCCCCCCGAAATGACCTCTGGATCAAACTATTCTAGTTCTTGCCTTGAATAAAGACAAATAATACAGCATCATGTAAGCAGAAACCATATGGTATTCAAAAGCACAAACACCCAAGTAAGAGGCTGTTCTTCTATTACTGAAGGATGTGCAGTAGAATACTTGAATACTTGTGGGACAGTGCAACAGAATCAGGACAGCCTACAACAAATTTTCTGTGAAATCTACAGACCTAAGATATATGGTATTGCAAGCAAGTTTTTAGGTGCCACAGACAGTAGGATAGAACAGGAGTGGCCAAACTGCAGCTTGGGAGTCACATGTGGCTTTTTCACACATATTGTGTGGCTCCCGGTTGGGTGGCTGGGGAAGCGAAGGGGAGGCATGCCTCCCCAATCGGTCTTCCCTTCCCCAGCCAGTGTTTGCCTCCCTGGGTAGGATTGAGGGAGGGAGGAGCAGAGAAAGAAAGCAACTTTAACTTTAAATACATTCTCAAAGCCCCCCCCCTGTCAGCTTAGAGAAGGCATTTATCTCTTTAAATCCCTTCTTCAAGCCAAACCAGCTGGCATGGGGGTGTGGGGACAGGGCTTGGAGGACACATTTAAAGTTAAAGTTGCTTTCTTTCCACCTCTCCCTCACTCCCTCCCCCCATCTATTTGCTTTCTTTCCACCTTCTTTTTCTGTCTGTTTCTCCCCTCCCTCCCAGTCTAAAGTTAAATGTGTTTTCCAAGCCCTGCCCCACTGCCTCACCAGCTGGCTGACTTAGCTTGGAGAAGGTATTTGTCTCTTTAAAAACCTTCTTGGAGCCAAGCTGGCACAGCAGTTTGGGCAGGGAGCTTGGAGAACACATTTAAAGTTAAGAGCATCCAAGCCCCCACCCCACAGCCCCATTCGCCAGCTTGGAGAAGGCATTTGTCTCTTTAAATCCTTTGCCAAGCCAGCTGGTGCAGGGGGGGGGTTGGAGAACACATTTAAAGTTGCTTTCTTTCCACCTCTCCCTCCTTCCCTCCCTTCTTTCCTATTTATTTGCTGTCTTTCAACTTCTCTCTCTCTCTCTTCCCCTTCCTCCCTCCCTTCCCCATCTATTTGCTTTTTTTAACCTTTCTTTCTCCCTTCCTCTTTCTCTCTCTCTCTTCCTTCCTTCCTCCACCTCCATCATCTATTTGTGTTCTTTGTTTCTTTCACTCTCTCTTCCTTCCTCCCTCCTCCTCCCTCCCCATCTATTTGCTTTCTGTTTCTCTTTCTCTCTGTCCTTCTTTCTTTCCACCTTTCTTCCACCCTTCCTCCCTCACCATCTATTTGCTTTCTTTGTTTCTTTCTCTCTCTCTTTTCCCCTTCCTTCCTCTTCCATTTATTTGCTTTCTTTCCACCTTTCTTTCTCTTTTTCTCTCTTTCTCCCTTTTTTCCTTCTGTTCTTTCTCTCTTTCTCTTCCTTCCTTCCTCCCCCTCCCCCATCTATTTGCCTTCTTTGTTTCTCTTTCTTTCCACCTCTTTCATGCTTTCTTTCCACCTCTCCCTCTTTTTCTCTCTCTCGTAGACAAATAAATATAATTAGCAAACAAATATGATTGGACAAATAAATATAATCAATATCTGTTTTCACCCCTTTTGTTTTTATTTTGATGGTCTCATTTAATGTTAATAAAAAGCAAACTTGCATGTTTTCCACTAAAGACGTGTGTGTAATATTTGTTCATGTTTTGCAGCTCTCAGACATTTGACATTTATTCTTTGTAGTTCTTACCTTAAGCAAGTCTGGACACCCTGGGATAGAATGTTACTATTCCTGGAAATTCTCAAACCCTGCATCCACAAAATTAATGAGATTTTGAAAAGCTTTTCCATATCACAGGAAACATCTTCACCCATATCTCTGCTTGTCAACCTAGACTACTGTTAATGCAAAGTTTACATAACCAATCCTTCAGCAATGAGTTCAAGTTTTGCCAGCTGCCATTTCTTGAGGCCTGTGATATACTTTCCTTTCCAGGAAATAGATATGGAATAAACCTGTTTGATATAGAATGCACTCACTCTCCTATTGGAGTGGTGCATTAAAAGTTCCTACAACAAAAAGCCTTGAAATGATTAAGGCTGACATCTCTCATGTAAGCAACACTGGAAAAAATGTACAGTACAATCAACATATCTGGGTTCAGTAAAGTTTCTATAAGTAAACTGAAAAGCCATTATTCTTCCATTATCATACTAGCTGCCAGAATACATTCATTTCATTGAATGTTTGCAATAAACAGCAATGTACAGAATCACATGGGCATGTACATGACAGAAAATTCCAGTTTTCCATATCAAGTGTCATGCCCACCATGCAGCTCGACCCCGTGGACCCAGGGGATTCGGCACCCTCAATTTCCGAGGTTGAGTTCCCTGCACCCCTTGAATCACCGGACCTAAGTCCAGAGGAGCATGAGCACCAGTCAACAGGAGAGTTTGCACCTGGAGCCGCGCCGGCCGAGCCAAGCACAAGCACCATGCCTCCTGATTCACTTCTACCAGTGGCTCGTTTGCGAGAGCAGAGGCGACGGAACACGGCAACCCGGCGTAAGGAGGCACACATGCAAGGTCGACGTACTCTAAGCCCAGAGTACTGACCGGAGCCAAGACCCTGTTAGTGGCCAGTAATTGGCTAACAAGTGGAGCAGGCTCTTTAGGTGGCTCTCTCAGATCCACAATTCGTGCTGGCAATTAGTCTCTTGGACGACTCGCTGCACCCCAGATCCTGCGTTCCTGTCTCCTGGTTTTCATACTGACTTCCTGGCTCCTGGCTCTGGCTTGTGTGATGTCGTTTCTCTCCGGCTCCCCGACTATGGATTGTGTACCGACTTCTGATGAACGGCTTTCGGCTTCTGAACTCTTTGATACAACCTCCAGTAACCCTAGGCTACGTTTTGACTGGGTGTTTTGCACTTTGCTCGCTTTACTCTGTCTTCTCTGGTACCTGGACCTTGGACTGTGTTTTGGACTTCCGTGCCCTGCCTGGCCCGCCAGCACAATCGTGACATCAAGCAGGGCTATTTTGGGGGTGAAATGCACCAGAACGGCATTCCGGCTGCCTTTCTATTTGGCCATGCCCCCTGCATTTAAGTGCAGGGAGCCAGAAGGCCTTGCATGCCCGATCTCCGCTTGGAGATCGGGCATGCGGGGTCCTTTCCCACTGGCTCCCTGCACTTAAAGGGAGCCCCTTTAAGTGCAGGGAGCCGGAAGGAAAGGGCGCTCGTGTGTTGCACCTGGGCTCTGAAAGCCAACCCTGCTGCGCCTTTACTCTCTCCTTACGTTGAAATTACCTCTGCTGGGGTTCGTGGAGTTCCTTCTGGCTCCTTCTTGCAGGTTTCTTTTTAAAAAATTATTTTATTTTACAAGAACAGAGGTGCACGCACAGACACTAGCCATGCTGTCTGGCCTTGCCTGGGCTCTGTGGGCAATGGGAGGTGAGCATCTTCGGCAGGCCATAAAGCTTGATTTGGAAAATGGAGCCCCAAACCTGGCATGAATTAACCTTTGTCTTAAATTCTTCTTTTTGCTGCTGGATATCCTATCTGCGTGCCCCCCATTTCTACAGGGTTTTTTAGTTTTTTAGAAGCCATCGCCTTCTCTACAATGGGCTTATATGCCAGACCACACACAGATCAGTAAATCTGGAATAATTACCATTGTCTATTGTCAGCTAGAACCAGTGTTCCTAGCCTGCTCTCTGCTTTCTGCGTCACTGCCATGCGCTCTGCGCCAAGAGGGCGCTCCAGGCAGGTGAGGGACATGATTGAAAGGCTGACATGGCTTTGGCGGGACTGTTGCAGGAGGTCCCCCACACCCCTGGTCCCCTCTGAAGCACCCTGGCACTCCGGACCTACCCCAAAAAAGTCAGTAAGGCCCAAGGGAGGCTTGTGGGGGGAGGAAGGGAGGGACTAAGGCAACCCTGAAGCAGATGCAGCATCATGCAACGCCATGGCGAAAGTCATGCCATCTGGAAGGGCAGCGTGGCAAAAGCCGCTTTATTGCAAGCGGATGCATTATACCGGGGGGGGTCCTTTTTCCTGGGAATCCAAACCAGCCCCCAGCAGAGCATCAGGAGGGAGCCCCGCTGACTCAGACCAAGCGCCTGTCTAGTCTAGCATCCTAGTTCCTGGTCAGTGACCGGCCAGGTTGCCCTGGGAATTCAAAGGCACACTGCCTCTGAACAAGGAGGTTTCATTTAATAGCAAATGTATTTCTTTTAAAAACTTGAGACGCCATGCTCACACCAGAAAGAACTCGAGGCAATAAAAACATGCTGGATCCCAAGCGAACCCTGAGATCACAGCCAACCCACATATGTAAGTCCAATGCTATGCACCCTTACTTTCAGTCTAAGCCTCTTGGAGACAATGGGTTTAGAGAACACTGGTGTCTACTTTAAGCAAGCTTTGAAAGATGCTTCTCTCCCATATCCATTATTACCCCTTTTGCAGGGCAGCCCTGTGCAGAGTTACTTCTAGTCTGACTCTGAATGCCATTGAAATCCTACATAGGATTGCATGCTCAGGCTGCAATCTAAGAAACATTTTCTTTCCTTCTCTCCTTCTTTCCCTCCTTATTTCCTTCTTTCCTTCTCTCCTTCTTTCCTTCTCTTTCTCTTTCTTTCCCTCTTTCC